>NW_028139009.1:0-286301 GCF_964270905.1 Leucopleurus acutus
TTTGGGGTGGCTGTGTCTTTTTGATTTTAATTTCCCTAAGCTATAGGACCATAAGTGGAAGTGCCCTAGGCTCTGTTGCTTTGTTTTTTAGATGTTTCAGGAAACACCATACACTTCTCCAGATTGGCTGTTGGCAATTTACATCCCGCCCATCAGCATAACAAAGCTCCCTGTTCTCCATGGCCTGTCCTGCCTTTCTGGATTTTACACTTTTTTCAGATGGCCCTTTTGACCGGGGGGCAGTGAGACTTCATTGTAGTGCAGATTTCCTTTGCAAGCTTGCTTGGTTGGCCAAAAAGGGCGTATGCGTTTTTTCCTGATTCAGGAAAAAACGCATACGCCCTTTTTGGCCAAGTGCATCATTGTGTACGTTCTGCCTCTTTTCCTATGCTTTACATGCAATTCCCGTCTACCTCCTGAAATCGGTTTCCTCCAATTCTGCCCCGCTTTCAAGTCCTCTTGGCAGCCTTACTTCAATATATTTTTGGACGATAGCTGTCATTTATAACTCTGCAGGTTTGTGAATTACAGTGCCCCTGAGCTCCTTTCTTCAACTCGCTTTCTTGTGAGCTGGCCGCAACACCGCAGGATTGCTTCAGGCCCTAGTGTGGTTCCGGCACGGCACGCTGAGCCTTCGGTTAATTCCTCTTCCTGGTGGGAAATGAGAGTTAAATTTGCCCGTCCAGACACCCCCAGCTAGTCTCTCATTGGTTCTCCCTATTCCTGTACATTTTCCGCAGAAATTGCAAACTGGGCCAAACAGGAGGTTAAAGGCACTGACTCTCCAAGTGGGGAGAGTGTTAGTAAAGCGTCTGGAGTTTGCACCCGAGTACCAGGGGACGAAAACTGAGACACATTTGAACACGTTTCCCGATCACACGGTGGATCATACTCTGTGTTCCACATGCATGTTTTAGCTGAAGGAAGAATCCCTTAAACCTGGAGAGTTGAGACCCATGGAATGGGTACCATGCAATATGACTTCAAAGGGTCTGCATTTGCTCACCGAACCTCACCAATCCTATCACTGCTGCGTTTATGCCACCGTACACACGCTTGATTCTCTTTCGGAGACATATAAATCCACAGGTTTTAAGATTCTTACTAGTCAGGTGTATTCTTAGGCGTTTAATATGGGGTGTTGAGTACACTTCGTTTAGCAAGGAGTTGCTCTTGTCTATTACATATTTGGCTTATGACACGGTATCTGTGCTAATTTCAATCTCTGGTTTCATGCAGCACCCCAACTCACCTTTCCCCTTAAGCAAGCATAAGTTGGTTTTCTACATTTGAGACCCTGTTCTGTTTTGTAATTCAGTTCCTGTGTAGCCAAGTTTACATTCCGTGTAGTAGTGATATCTTATGATGTTTCTTTTTCTGTGTGACTTATTTCACTTAGAATCATCGTACCTGAATCCACTCATTATGCTGCGACGGGCCTGATGACATAGATTTCATTGCTGAGTGATATTGCATTGTACGTAAGTACCACAACTTCTTTATCCATTTTTCGCTTTCTGTGATATTGAACTTGTACCGTAAACGAGGTTCTTGTAAACAGAGCCGTCCCAAACTTTGGGGTGGCTGTGTCTTTTTGATTTTAATTTCCCTAAGCTATAGGACCATAAGTGGAAGTGCCCTAGGCTCTGTTGCTTTGTTTTTTAGATGTTTCAGGAAACACCATACACTTCTCCAGATTGGCTGTTGGCAATTTACATCCCGCCCATCAGCATAACAAAGCTCCCAGTTCTCCATGGCCTGTCCTGCCTTTCTGGATTTTACACTTTTTTCAGATGGCCCTTTTGACCGGGGGGCAGTGAGACTTCATTGTAGTGCAGATTTCCTTTGCAAGCTTGCTTGGTTGGCCAAAAAGGGCGTATGCGTTTTTTCCTGAATATATTCAGGAAAAAACGCATACGCCCTTTTTGGCCAAGTGCATCATTGTGGACGTTCTGCCTCTTTTCCTATGCTTTACATGCAATTCCCGTCTACCTCCTGAAATCGGTTTCCTGCAATTCTGCCCCGCTTTCAAGTCCTCTTGGCAGCCTTACTTCAATATATTTTTGGACGATAGCTGTCATTTATAACTCTGCAGGTTTGTGAATTACAGTGCCCCTGAGCTCCTTTCTTCAACTCGCTTTCTTGTGAGCTGGCCGCAACACCGCAGGATTGCTTCAGGCCCTAGTGTGGTTCCGGCACGGCACGCTGAGCCTTTGATTAATTCCTCTTCCTGGTGGGAAATGAGAGTTAAATTTGCCCGTCCAGACACCCCCAGCTAGTCTCTCATTGGTTCTCCCTATTCCTGTACATTTTCCGCAGAAATTGCAAACTGGGCCAAACAGGAGGTTAAAGGCACTGACTCTCCAAGTGGGGAGAGTGTTAGTAAAGCGTCTGGAGTTTGCACCCGAGTACCAGGGGACGAAAACTGAGACACATTTGAACACGTTTCCCGATCACATGGTGGATCATACTCTGGGTTCCACATGCATGTTTTAGCTGAAGGAAGAATTCCTTAAACCTGGAGAGTTGAGACCCATGGAATGGGTACCATGCAATATGACTTCAAAGGGTCTGCATTTGCTCACCGAACCTCACCAATCCTATCACTGCTGCGTTTATGCCGCTGTACACACGCTTGATTGTCTTTCGGAGACATATAAATTCGTAGTTTTTAAGATTATTTCTAGTCAGGTGTATTCTTAAGCGTTTAATATGGGGTGTTGAGTCCACTTCGTTGAGCAAGGAGTAGCTCTTGTCTATTACATATTTGGCTTATGGAACGGTATCTGTGCTAATTTCAATCTCTGGTTTCATGCAGCACCCCAACTCACCTTTCCTCTTAAGCAAGCATAAGTTGGTTTTCTACATTTGAGACCCTGTTCTGTTTTGTAATTCAGTTCTTGTGTAGCCAAGTTTACCTTCCGTGTAGTAGTGATATCTTATGATGTTTCTTTTTCTGTGTGACTTATTTCACTTAGAATCATCGTACCTGAATCCACTCATTATGCTGCGATGGGCCTGATGACATAGATTTCATTGCTGAGTGATATTGCATTGTACGTAAGTACCACAACTTCTTTATCCATTTTTCGCTTTCTGTGATATTGAACTTGTACCGTAAACGAGGTTCTTGTAAACAGAGCCGTCCCAAACTTTGGGGTGGCTGTGTCTTTTTGATTTTAATTTCCCTAAGCTATAGGACCATAAGTGGAAGTGCCCTAGGCTCTGTTGCTTTGTTTTTTAGATGTTTCAGGAAACACCATACACTTCTCCAGATTGGCTGTTGGCAATTTACATCCCGCCCATCAGCATAACAAAGCTCCCAGTTCTCCATGGCCTGTCCTGCCTTTCTGGATTTTACACTTTTTTCAGATGGCCCTTTAGACCTGGGGGCAGTGAGACTTCATTGTAGTGCAGATTTCCTTTGCAAGCTTGCTTGGTTGGCCAAAAAGCGCGTATGCGTTTTTTCCTGAATATATTCAGGAAAAAACGCATACGCCCTTTTTGGCCAAGTGCATCATTGTGTACGTTCTGCCTCTTTTCCTATGCTTTACATGCAATTCCCGTCTACCTACTGAAATCGGTTTCCTGCAATTCTGCCCCGCTTTCAAGTCCTCTTGGCAGCCTTACTTCAATATATTTTTGGACGATAGCTGTCATTTATAACTCTGCAGGTTTGTGAATTACAGTGCCCCTGAGCTCCTTTCTTCAACTCGTTTTCTTGTGAGCTGGCCGCAACACCGCAGGATTGCTTCAGGCCCTAGTGTGGTTCCGGTACGGCACGCTGAGCCTTCGGTTAATTCCTCTTCCTGGTGGGAAATGAGAGTTAAATTTGCCCGTCCAGACACCCCCAGCTAGTCTCTCATTGGTTCTCCCTATTCCTGTACATTTTCCGCAGAAATTGCAAACTGGGCCAAACAGGAGGTTAAAGGCACTGACTCTCCAAGTGGGGAGAGTGTTAGTAAAGCGTCTGGAGTTTGCACCCGAGTACCAGGGGACGAAAACTGAGACACATTTGAACACGTTTCCCGATCACACGGTGGATCATACTCTGTGTTCCACATGCATGTTTTAGCTGAAGGAAGAATCCCTTAAACCTGGAGAGTTGAGACCCATGGAATGGGTACCATGCAATATGACTTCAAAGGGTCTGCATTTGCTCACCGAACCTCACCAATCCTATCACTGCTGCGTTTATGCCACCGTACACACGCTTGATTCTCTTTCGGAGACATATAAATCCACAGGTTTTAAGATTATTTCTAGTCAGGTATATTCTTAGGCGTTTAATATGGGGTGTTGAGTCCACTTCGTTGAGCAAGGAGTAGCTCTTGTCTATTACATATTTGGCTTATGGAACGGTATCTGTGCTAATTTCAATCTCTGGTTTCATGCAGCACCCCATCTCACCTTTCCCCTTAAGCTAGCGTAAGTTGGTTTTCTACATTTGAGACCCTGTTCTGTTTTGTAATTCAGTTCCTGTGAAGCCAAGTTTATATTCCGTGTAGTAGTGATATCTTATGATGTTTCTTTTTCTGTGTGACTTATTTCACTTACAATCATCGTACCTTAATCCACTCATTATGCTGCTACGGGCCTGATGACATAGATTTCATTGCTGAGTGATATTGCATTGTACGTAAGTACCACAACTTCTTTATCCATTTTTCGCTTTCTGTGATATTGAACTTTTACCGTAAACAAGGTTCTTGTAAACAGAGCCGTCCCAAACTTTGGGGTGGCTGTGTCTTTTTGATTTTAATTTCCCTAAGCTATAGGACCATAAGTGGAAGTGCCCTAGGCTCTGTTGCTTTGTTTTTTAGATGTTTCAGGAAACACCATACACTTCTCCAGAGTGGCTGTTGGCAATTTACATCCCGCCCATCAGCATAACAAGGCTCCCAATTCTCCATGTCCTGTCTTGCCTTTCTGGATTTTACACTTTTTTCAGATGGCCCTTTTGACCGGGCGGCAGTGAGACTTCATTGTAGTGCAGATTTCCTTTGCAAGCTTGCTTGGTTGGCCAAAAAGGGCGTATGCGTTTTTTCCTGAATATATTCAGGAAAAAACGCATACGCCCTTTTTGGCCAAGTGCATCATTGTGGACGTTCTGCCTCTTTTCCTATGCTTTACATGCAATTCCCGTCTACCTCCTGAAATCGGTTTCCTGCAATTCTGCCCCGCTTTCAAGTCCTCTTGGCAGCCTTACTTCAATATATTTTTGGACGATAGCTGTCATTTATAACTCTGCAGGTTTGTGAATTACAGTGCCCCTGAGCTCCCTTCTTCAACTCGCTTTCTTGTGAGCTGGCCACAACACCGCAGGATTGCTTCAGGCCCTAGTGTGGTTCCGGCATGGCATGCTGAACCTTTGGTTAATTCCTCTTCCTGGTGGGAAATGAGAGTTAAATTTGCCCGTCCAGACACCTCCAGCTAGTCTCTCATTGGTTCTCCCTATTCCTGTACATTTTCCGCAGAAATTGCAAACTGGGCCAAACAGGAGTTTAAAGGCACTGACTCTCCAAGTGGGGAGAGTGTTAGTAAAGCGTCTTGAATGTTGCACCCGAGTACCAGGGGACAAAAACTGAGACACATTTGAACACGTTTCCCAATCACACGGTGGATCATACTCTGGGTTCCACATGCATGTTTTAGCTGAAGGAAGAATCCCTTAAACCTGGAGAGTTGAGACCCATGGAATGGGTACCATGCAATATGACTTCAAAGCGTCTGCATTTGCTCACCGAACCTCACCAATCCTATCACTGCTGCGTTTATGCCACCGTACACACGCTTGATTCTCTTTCGGAGACATATAAATCCACAGGTTTTAAGATTATTTCTAGTCAGGTATATTCTTAGGCGTTTAATATGGGGTGTTGAGTCCACTTCGTTGAGCAAGGAGTAGCTCTTGTCTATTACATATTTGGCTTATGGAACGGTATCTGTGCTAATTTCAATCTCTGGTTTCATGCAGCACCCCATCTCCCCTTTCCCCTTAAGCTAGCGTAAGTTGGTTTTCTACATTTGAGACCCTGTTCTGTTTTGTAATTCAGTTCCTGTGAAGCCAAGTTTATATTCCGTGTAGTAGTGATATCTTATGATGTTTCTTTTTCTGTGTGACTTATTTCACTTACAATCATCGTACCTTAATCCACTCATTATGCTGCTACGGGCCTGATGACATAGATTTCATTGCTGAGTGATATTGCATTGTACGTAAGTACCACAACTTCTTTATCCATTTTTCGCTTTCTGTGATATTGAACTTTTACCGTAAACAAGGTTCTTGTAAACAGAGCCGTCCCAAACTTTGGGGTGGCTGTGTCTTTTTGATTTTAATTTCCCTAAGCTATAGGACCATAAGTGGAAGTGCCCTAGGCTCTGTTGCTTTGTTTTTTAGATGTTTCAGGAAACAGCATACACTTCTCCAGAGTGGCTGTTGGCAATTTACATCCCGCCCATCAGCATAACAAGGCTCCCAATTCTCCATGTCCTGTCTTGCCTTTCTGGATTTTACACTTTTTTCAGATGGCCCTTTTGACCGGGCGGCAGTGAGACTTCATTGTAGTGCAGATTTCCTTTGCAAGCTTGCTTGGTTGGCCAAAAAGGGCGTATGCGTTTTTTCCTGAATATATTCAGGAAAAAACGCATACGCCCTTTTTGGCCAAGTGCATCATTGTGTACGTTCTGCCTCTTTTCCTATGCTTTACATGCAATTCCCGTCTACCTCCTGAAATCGGTTTCCTGCAATTCTGCCCCGCTTTCAAGTCCTCTTGGCAGCCTTACTTCAATATATTTTTGGACGATAGCTGTCATTTATAACTCTGCAGGTTTGTGAATTACAGTGCCCCTGAGCTCCCTTCTTCAACTCGCTTTCTTGTGAGCTGGCCACAACACCGCAGGATTGCTTCAGGCCCTAGTGTGGTTCCGGCATGGCATGCTGAACCTTTGGTTAATTCCTCTTCCTGGTGGGAAATGAGAGTTAAATTTGCCCGTCCAGACACCTCCAGCTAGTCTCTCATTGGTTCTCCCTATTCCTGTACATTTTCCGCAGAAATTGCAAACTGGGCCAAACAGGAGTTTAAAGGCACTGACTCTCCAAGTGGGGAGAGTGTTAGTAAAGCGTCTTGAATGTTGCACCCGAGTACCAGGGGACAAAAACTGAGACACATTTGAACACGTTTCCCAATCACACGGTGGATCATACTCTGGGTTCCACATGCATGTTTTAGCTGAAGGAAGAATCCCTTAAACCTGGAGAGTTGAGACCCATGGAATGGGTACCATGCAATATGACTTCAAAGCGTCTGCATTTGCTCACCGAACCTCACCAATCCTATCACTGCTGCGTTTATGCCGCTGTACACACGCTTGATTGTCTTTCAGAGACATATAAATCCGTAGGTTTTAAGATTATTTCTAGTCAGGTATATTCTTAGGCGTTTAATATGGGGTGTTGAGTCCACTTTGTTGAGCAAGGAGTAGCTCTTGTCTATTACATATTTGGCTTATGGAACGGTATCTGTGCTAATTTCAATCTCTGGTTTCATGCAGCACCCCAACTCACCTTTCCCCTTAAGCTAGCGTAAGTTGGTTTTCTACATTTGAGAACCTGTTCTGTTTTGTAATTCAGTTCCTGTGTAGCCAAGTTTACATTCCGTGTAGTAGTGATATCTTATGATGTTTCTTTTTCTGTGTGACTTATTTCACTTACAATCATCGTACCTTAATCCACTCATTATGCTGCTACGGGCCTGATGACATAGATTTCATTGCTGAGTGATATTGCATTGTACGTAAGTACCACAACTTCTTTATCCATTTTTCGCTTTCTGTGATATTGAACTTGTACCGTAAACGAGGTTCTTGTAAACAGAGCTGTCCCAAACTTTGGGGTGACCGTGTCTTTTTGATTTTAATTTCCCTAAGCTATAGGACCATAAGTGGAAGTGCCCTAGGCTCTGTTGCTTAGTTTTTTAGATGTTTCAGGAAACACCATACACTTCTCCAGAGTGGCTGTTGGCAATTTACATCCCGCCCATCAGCATAACAAGGCTCCCAGTTCTCCATGGCCTGTCCTGCCTTTCTGGATTTTACACTTTTTTCAGATGGCCCTTTTGACCGTGGGGCAGTGAGACTTCATTGTAGTGCAGATTTCCTTTGCAAGCTTGCTTGGTTGGCCAAAAAGGGCGTATGCGTTTTTTCCTGAATATATTCAGGAAAAAACGCATACGCCCTTTTTGGCCAAGTGCATCATTGTGGACGTTCTGCCTCTTTTCTATGCTTTACATGCAATTCCAGTGTACCTCCTGAAATCGATTTCCTGCAATTCTGCCCCGCTTTCAAGTCCTCTTGGCAGCCTTACTTCAATATATTTTTGGACGATAGCTGTCATTTATAACTCTGCAGGTTTGTGAATTACAGTGCCCCTGAGCTCCTTTCTTCAACTCGCTTTCTTGTGAGCTGGCCGCAACACCGCAGGATTGTTTCAGGCCCTAGTGTGGTTCTGGAACGGCATGCTGAGCCTTTGGTTAATTCCTCTTTCTGGTGGGAAATGAGAGTTAAATTTGCCCGTCCAGACACCTCCAGCTAGTCTCTCATTGGTTCTCCCTATTCCTGTACATTTTCCGCAGAAATTGCAAACTGGGCCATACAGGAGGTTAAAGGCACTGACTCTCCAAGTGGGGAGAGTGTTAGTAAAGCGTCTGGAGTGTTGCACCCGAGTACCAGGGGACGAAAACTGAGACACATTTGAACACGTTTCCCGATCACACGGTGGATCATACTCTGGGTTCCACATGCATGTTTTAGCTGAAGGAAGAATCCCTTAAACCTGGAGAGTTGAGACCCATGGAATGGGTACCATGCAATATGACTTCAAAGGGTCTGCATTTGCTCACCGAACCTCACCAATCCTATCACTGCTGCGTTTATGCCGCTGTACACACGCTTGATTGTCTTTCGGAGACATATAAATTCGTAGTTTTTAAGATTATTTCTAGTCAGGTGTATTCTTAAGCGTTTAATATGGGGTGTTGAGTCCACTTCGTTGAGCAAGGAGTAGCTCTTGTCTATTACATATTTGGCTTATGGAACGGTATCTGTGCTAATTTCAATCTCTGGTTTCATGCAGCACCCCAACTCACCTTTCCTCTTAAGCAAGCATAAGTTGGTTTTCTACATTTGAGACCCTGTTCTGTTTTGTAATTCAGTTCTTGTGTAGCCAAGTTTACCTTCCGTGTAGTAGTGATATCTTATGATGTTTCTTTTTCTGTGTGACTTATTTCACTTAGAATCATCGTACCTGAATCCACTCATTATGCTGCGACGGGCCTGATGACATAGATTTCATTGCTGAGTGATATTGCATTGTACGTAAGTACCACAACTTCTTTATCCATTTTTCGCTTTCTGTGATATTGAACTTGTACCGTAAACGAGGTTCTTGTAAACAGAGCCGTCCCAAACTTTGGGGTGGCTGTGTCTTTTTGATTTTAATTTCCCTAAGCTATAGGACCATAAGTGGAAGTGCCCTAGGCTCTGTTGCTTTGTTTTTTAGATGTTTCAGGAAACACCATACACTTCTCCAGATTGGCTGTTGGCAATTTACATCCCGCCCATCAGCATAACAAAGCTCCCTGTTCTCCATGGCCTGTCCTGCCTTTCTGGATTTTACACTTTTTTCAGATGGCCCTTTTGACCGGGGGGCAGTGAGACTTCATTGTAGTGCAGATTTCCTTTGCAAGCTTGCTTGGTTGGCCCAAAAGGGCGTATGCGTTTTTTCCTGATTCAGGAAAAAACGCATACGCCCTTTTTGGCCAAGTGCATCATTGTGTACGTTCTGCCTCTTTTCCTATGCTTTACATGCAATTCCCGTCTACCTCCTGAAATCGGTTTCCTGCAATTCTGCCCCGCTTTCAAGTCCTCTTGGCAGCCTTACTTCAATATATTTTTGGACGATAGCTGTCATTTATAACTCTGCAGGTTTGTGAATTACAGTGCCCCTGAGCTCCTTTCTTCAACTCGCTTTCTTGTGAGCTGGCCGCAACACCGCAGGATTGCTTCAGGCCCTAGTGTGGTTCCGGCACGGCACGCTGAGCCTTTGGTTAATTCCTCTTCCTGGTGGGAAATGAGAGTTAAATTTGCCCGTCCAGACACCCCCAGCTAGTCTCTCATTGGTTCTCCCTATTCCTGTACATTTTCCGCAGAAATTGCAAACTGGGCCAAACAGGAGGTTAAAGGCACTGACTCTCCAAGTGGGGAGAGTGTTAGTAAAGCGTCTGGAGTTTGCACCCGAGTACCAGGGGACGAAAACTGAGACACATTTGAACACGTTTCCCGATCACACGGTGGATCATACTCTGGGTTCCACATGCATGTTTTAGCTGAAGGAAGAATCCCTTAAACCTGGAGAGTTGAGACCCATGGAATGGGTACCATGCAGTATGACTTCAAAGGGTCTGCATTTGCTCACCGAACCTCACCAATCCTATCACTGCTGCGTTTATGCCGCTGTACACACGCTTGATTATCTTTCAGAGACATATAAATCCGTAGGTTTTAAGATTATTTCTAGTCAGGTATATTCTTAGGCGTTTAATATGGGGTGTTGAGTCCACTTCGTTGAGCAAGGAGTAGCTCTTGTCTATTACATATTTGGCTTATGGAACGGTATCTGTGCTAATTTCAATCTCTGGTTTCATGCAGCACCCCATCTCACCTTTCCCCTTAAGCTAGCGTAAGTTGGTTTTCTACATTTGAGACCCTGTTCTGTTTTGTAATTCAGTTCCTGTGTAGCCAAGTTTACATTCCGTGTAGTAGTGATATCTTATGATGTTTCTTTTTCTGTGTGACTTATTTCACTTAGACTCATCATACCTGCATCCACTCATTATGATGCTACGGGCCTGATGACATAGATTTCATTGCTGAGTGATATTGCATTGTACGTAAGTACCACAACTTCTTTATCCATTTTTCGCTTTCTGTGATATTGAACTTGTACCGTAAACGAGATCTTGTAAACAGAGCCGTCCCAAACTTTGGGGTGGCTGTGTCTTTTTGATGTTAATTTCCCTAAGCTATAGGACCATAAGTGGAAGTGCCCTAGGCTCTGTTGCTTTGTTTTTTAGATGTTTCAGGAAACACCATACACTTCTCCAGATTGGCTGTTGGCAATTTACATCCCGCCCATCAGCATAACAAAGCTCCCAGTTCTCCATGGCCTGTCCTGCCTTTCTGGATTTTACACTTTTTTCAGATGGCCCTTTTGACCGGGGGGCAGTGAGACTTCATTGTAGTGCAGATTTCCTTTGCCAGCTTGCTTGGTTGGCCAAAAAGGGCGTATGCGTTTTTTCCTGAATATATTCAGGAAAAAACGCATACACCCTTTTTGGCCAAGTGCATCATTGTGGACGTTCTGCCTCTTTTCCTATGCTTTACATGCAATTCCCGTCTACCTCCTGAAATCGGTTTCCTGCAATTCTGCCCCGCTTTCAAGTCCTCTTGGCAGCCTTACTTCAATATATTTTTGGACGATAGCTGTCATTTATAACTCTGCAGGTTTGTGAATTACAGTGCCCCTGAGCTCCTTTCTTCAACTCGCTTTCTTGTGAGCTGGCCGCAACACCGCAGGATTGCTTCAGGCCCTAGTGTGGTTCCGGCACGGCACGCTGAGCCTTTGATTAATTCCTCTTCCTGGTGGGAAATGAGAGTTAAATTTGCCCGTCCAGACACCCCCAGCTAGTCTCTCATTGGTTCTCCCTATTCCTGTACATTTTCCGCAGAAATTGCAAAGTGGGCCAAACAGGAGGTTAAAGGCACTGACTCTCCAAGTGGGGAGAGTGTTAGTAAAGCGTCTGGAGTTTGCACCCGAGTACCAGGGGACGAAAACTGAGACACATTTGAACACGTTTCCCGATCACATGGTGGATCATACTCTGGGTTCCACATGCATGTTTTAGCTGAAGGAAGAATCCCTTAAACCTGGAGAGTTGAGACCCATGGAATGGGTACCATGCAATATGACTTCAAAGGGTCTGCATTTGCTCACCGAACCTCACCAATCCTATCACTGCTGCGTTTATGCCGCTGTACACACGCTTGATTGTCTTTCGGAGACATATAAATTCGTAGTTTTTAAGATTATTTCTAGTCAGGTGTATTCTTAAGCGTTTAATATGGGGTGTTGAGTCCACTTCGTTGAGCAAGGAGTAGCTCTTGTCTATTACATATTTGGCTTATGGAACGGTATCTGTGCTAATTTCAATCTCTGGTTTCATGCAGCACCCCAACTCACCTTTCCTCTTAAGCAAGCATAAGTTGGTTTTCTACATTTGAGACCCTGTTCTGTTTTGTAATTCAGTTCTTGTGTAGCCAAGTTTACCTTCCGTGTAGTAGTGATATCTTATGATGTTTCTTTTTCTGTGTGACTTATTTCACTTAGAATCATCGTACCTGAATCCACTCATTATGCTGCGACGGGCCTGATGACATAGATTTCATTGCTGAGTGATATTGCATTGTATGTAAGTACCACAACTTCTTTATCCATTTTTCGCTTTCTGTGATATTGAACTTGTACCGTAAACGAGGTTCTTGTAAACAGAGCCGTCCCAAACTTTGGGGTGGCTGTGTCTTTTTGATTTTAATTTCCCTAAGCTATAGGACCATAAGTGGAAGTGCCCTAGGCTCTGTTGCTTTGTTTTTTAGATGTTTCAGGAAACACCATACACTTCTCCAGATTGGCTGTTGGCAATTTACATCCCGCCCATCAGCATAACAAAGCTCCCTGTTCTCCATGGCCTGTCCTGCCTTTCTGGATTTTACACTTTTTTCAGATGGCCCTTTTGACCAGGGGGCAGTGAGACTTCATTGTAGTGCAGATTTCCTTTGCAAGCTTGCTTGGTTGGCCAAAAAGGGCGTATGCGTTTTTTCCTGATTCAGGAAAAAACGCATACGCCCTTTTTGGCCAAGTGCATCATTGTGTACGTTCTGCCTCTTTTCCTATGCTTTACATGCAATTCCCGTCTACCTCCTGAAATCGGTTTCCTCCAATTCTGCCCAGCTTTCAAGTCCTCTTGGCAGCCTTACTTCAATATATTTTTGGACGATAGCTGTCATTTATAACTCTGCAGGTTTGTGAATTACAGTGCCCCTGAGCTCCTTTCTTCAACTCGCTTTCTTGTGAGCTGGCCGCAACACCGCAGGATTGCTTCAGGCCCTAGTGTGGTTCCGGCACGGCACGCTGAGCCTTTGGTTAATTCCTCTTCCTGGTGGGAAATGAGAGTTAAATTTGCCCGTCCAGACACCCCCAGCTAGTCTCTCATTGGTTCTCCCTATTCCTGTACATTTTCCGCAGAAATTGCAAACTGGGCCAAACAGGAGGTTAAAGGCACTGACTCTCCAAGTGGGGAGAGTGTTAGTAAAGCGTCTGGAGTTTGCACCCGAGTACCAGGGGACGAAAACTGAGACACATTTGAACACGTTTCCCGATCACACGGTGGATCATACTCTGTGTTCCACATGCATGTTTTAGCTGAAGGAAGAATCCCTTAAACCTGGAGAGTTGAGACCCATGGAATGGGTACCATGCAATATGACTTCAAAGGGTCTGCATTTGCTCACCGAACCTCACCAATCCTATCACTGCTGCGTTTATGCCACCGTACACACGCTTGATTCTCTTTCGGAGACATATAAATCCACAGGTTTTAAGATTCTTACTAGTCAGGTGTATTCTTAGGCGTTTAATATGGGGTGTTGAGTACACTTCGTTTAGCAAGGAGTTGCTCTTGTCTATTACATATTTGGCTTATGACACGGTATCTGTGCTAATTTCAATCTCTGGTTTCATGCAGCACCCCAACTCACCTTTCCCCTTAAGCAAGCATAAGTTGGTTTTCTACATTTGAGACCCTGTTCTGTTTTGTAATTCAGTTCCTGTGTAGCCAAGTTTACATTCCGTGTAGTAGTGATATCTTATGATGTTTCTTTTTCTGTGTGACTTATTTCACTTAGAATCATCGTACCTGAATCCACTCATTATGCTGCTACGGGCCTGATGACATAGATTTCATTGCTGAGTGATATTGCATTGTACGTAAGTACCACAACTTCTTTATCCATTTTTCGCTTTCTGTGATATTGAACTTGTACCGTAAACGAGGTTCTTGTAAACAGAGCCGTCCCAAACTTTGGGGTGGCTGTGTCTTTTTGATTTTAATTTCCCTAAGCTATAGGACCATAAGTGGAAGTGCCCTAGGCTCTGTTGCTTTGTTTTTTAGATGTTTCAGGAAACACCATACACTTCTCCAGATTGGCTGTTGGCAATTTACATCCCGCCCATCAGCATAACAAAGCTCCCAGTTCTCCATGGCCTGTCCTGCCTTTCTGGATTTTACACTTTTTTCAGATGGCCCTTTTGACCGGGGGGCAGTGAGACTTCATTGTAGTGCAGATTTCCTTTGCAAGCTTGCTTGGTTGGCCAAAAAGGGCGTATGCGTTTTTTCCTGAATATATTCAGGAAAAAACGCATACGCCCTTTTTGGCCAAGTGCATCATTGTGGACGTTCTGCCTCTTTTCCTATGCTTTACATGCAATTCCCGTCTACCTCCTGAAATCGGTTTCCTGCAATTCTGCCCCGCTTTCAAGTCCTCTTGGCAGCCTTACTTCAATATATTTTTGGACGATAGCTGTCATTTATAACTCTGCAGGTTTGTGAATTACAGTGCCCCTGAGCTCCTTTCTTCAACTCGCTTTCTTGTGAGCTGGCCGCAACACCGCAGGATTGCTTCAGGCCCTAGTGTGGTTCCGGCATGGCACGCTGAGCCTTTGATTAATTCCTCTTCCTGGTGGGAAATGAGAGTTAAATTTGCCCGTCCAGACACCCCCAGCTAGTCTCTCATTGGTTCTCCCTATTCCTGTACATTTTCCGCAGAAATTGCAAACTGGGCCAAACAGGAGGTTAAAGGCACTGACTCTCCAAGTGGGGAGAGTGTTAGTAAAGCGTCTGGAGTTTGCACCCGAGTACCAGGGGACGAAAACTGAGACACATTTGAACACGTTTCCCGATCACATGGTGGATCATACTCTGGGTTCCACATGCATGTTTTAGCTGAAGGAAGAATCCCTTAAACCTGGAGAGTTGAGACCCATGGAATGGGTACCATGCAATATGACTTCAAAGGGTCTGCATTTGCTCACCGAACCTCACCAATCCTATCACTGCTGCGTTTATGCCGCTGTACACACGCTTGATTGTCTTTCGGAGACATATAAATTCGTAGTTTTTAAGATTATTTCTAGTCAGGTGTATTCTTAAGCGTTTAATATGGGGTGTTGAGTCCACTTCGTTGAGCAAGGAGTAGCTCTTGTCTATTACATATTTGGCTTATGGAACGGTATCTGTGCTAATTTCAATCTCTGGTTTCATGCAGCACCCCAACTCACCTTTCCTCTTAAGCAAGCATAAGTTGGTTTTCTACATTTGAGACCCTGTTCTGTTTTGTAATTCAGTTCTTGTGTAGCCAAGTTTACCTTCCGTGTAGTAGTGATATCTTATGATGTTTCTTTTTCTGTGTGACTTATTTCACTTAGAATCATCGTACCTGAATCCACTCATTATGCTGCGATGGGCCTGATGACATAGATTTCATTGCTGAGTGATATTGCATTGTACGTAAGTACCACAACTTCTTTATCCATTTTTCGCTTTCTGTGATATTGAACTTGTACCGTAAACGAGGTTCTTGTAAACAGAGCCGTCCCAAACTTTGGGGTGGCTGTGTCTTTTTGATTTTAATTTCCCTAAGCTATAGGACCATAAGTGGAAGTGCCCTAGGCTCTGTTGCTTTGTTTTTTAGATGTTTCAGGAAACACCATACACTTCTCCAGATTGGCTGTTGGCAATTTACATCCCGCCCATCAGCATAACAAAGCTCCCAGTTCTCCATGGCCTGTCCTGCCTTTCTGGATTTTACACTTTTTTCAGATGGCCCTTTAGACCTGGGGGCAGTGAGACTTCATTGTAGTGCAGATTTCCTTTGCAAGCTTGCTTGGTTGGCCAAAAAGGGCTTATGCGTTTTTTCCTGAATATATTCAGGAAAAAACGCATACGCCCTTTTTGGCCAAGTGCATCATTGTGTACGTTCTGCCTCTTTTCCTATGCTTTACATGCAATTCCCGTCTACCTACTGAAATCGGTTTCCTGCAATTCTGCCCCGCTTTCAAGTCCTCTTGGCAGCCTTACTTCAATATATTTTTGGACGATAGCTGTCATTTATAACTCTGCAGGTTTGTGAATTACAGTGCCCCTGAGGTCCTTTCTTCAACTCGCTTTCTTGTGAGCTGGCCGCAACACCGCAGGATTGCTTCAGGCCCTAGTGTGGTTCCGGTACGGCACGCTGAGCCTTTGGATAATTCCTCTTCCTGTTGGGAAATGAGAGTTAAATTTGCCCGTCCAGACACCCCCAGCTAGTCTCTCATTGGTTCTCCCTATTCCTGTACATTTTCCGCAGAAATTGCAAACTGGGCCAAACAGGAGGTTAAAGGCACTGACTCTCCAAGTGGGGAGAGTGTTAGTAAAGCGTCTGGAGTTTGCACCCGAGGACCAGGGGACGAAAACTGAGACACATTTGAACACGTTTCCCGATCACATGGTGGATCATACTCTGGGTTCCACATGCATGTTTTAGCTGAAGGAAGAATCCCTTAAACCTGGAGAGTTGAGACCCATGGAATGGGTACCATGCAATATGACTTCAAAGGGTCTGCATTTGCTCACCGAACCTCACCAATCCTATCACTGCTGCGTTTATGCCGCTGTACACACGCTTGATTGTCTTTCGGAGACATATAAATTCGTAGTTTTTAAGATTATTTCTAGTCAGGTGTATTCTTAAGCGTTTAATATGGGGTGTTGAGTCCACTTCGTTGAGCAAGGAGTAGCTCTTGTCTATTACATATTTGGCTTATGGAACGGTATCTGTGCTAATTTCAATCTCTGGTTTCATGCAGCACCCCAACTCACCTTTCCTCTTAAGCAAGCATAAGTTGGTTTTCTACATTTGAGACCCTGTTCTGTTTTGTAATTCAGTTCTTGTGTAGCCAAGTTTACCTTCCGTGTAGTAGTGATATCTTATGATGTTTCTTTTTCTGTGTGACTTATTTCACTTAGAATCATCATACCTGAATCCACTCATTATGCTGCGATGGGCCTGATGACATAGATTTCATTGCTGAGTGATATTGCATTGTACGTAAGTACCACAACTTCTTTATCCATTTTTCGCTTTCTGTGATATTGAACTTGTACCGTAAACGAGGTTCTTGTAAACAGAGCCGTCCCAAACTTTGGGGTGGCTGTGTCTTTTTGATTTTAATTTCCCTAAGCTATAGGACCATAAGTGGAAGTGCCCTAGGCTCTGTTGCTTTGTTTTTTAGATGTTTCAGGAAACACCATACACTTCTCCAGATTGGCTGTTGGCAATTTACATCCCGCCCATCAGCATAACAAAGCTCCCAGTTCTCCATGGCCTGTCCTGCCTTTCTGGATTTTACACTTTTTTCAGATGGCCCTTTTGACCGGGGGGCAGTGAGACTTCATTGTAGTGCAGATTTCCTTTGCAAGCTTGCTTGGTTGGCCAAAAAGGGCGTATGCGTTTTTTCCTGAATATATTCAGGAAAAAACGCATACGCCCTTTTTGGCCAAGTGCATCATTGTGGACGTTCTGCCTCTTTTCCTATGCTTTACATGCAATTCCCGTCTACCTCCTGAAATCGGTTTCCTGCAATTCTGCCCCGCTTTCAAGTCCTCTTGGCAGCCTTACTTCAATATATTTTTGGACGATAGCTGTCATTTATAACTCTGCAGGTTTGTGAATTACAGTACCCCTGAGCTCCTTTCTTCAACTCGCTTTCTTGTGAGCTGGCCGCAACACCGCAGGATTGCTTCAGGCCCTAGTGTGGTTCCGGCACGGCACGCTGAACCTTTGGTTAATTCCTCTTCCTGGTGGGAAATGAGAGTTAAATTTGCCCGTCCAGACACCTCCAGCTAGTCTCTCATTGGTTCTCTCTATTCCTGTACATTTTCCGCAGAAATTGCAAACTGGGCCAAACAGGAGTTTAAAGGCACTGACTCTCCAAGTGGGGAGAGTGTTAGTAAAGCGTCTTGAATGTTACACCCGAGTACCAGGGGACGAAAACTGAGACACATTTGAACACGTTTCCCGATCACACGGTGGATCATACTCTGGGTTCCACATGCATGTTTTAGCTGAAGGAAGAATCCCTTAAACCTGGAGAGTTGAGACCCATGGAATGGGTACCATGCAATATGACTTCAAAGGGTCTGCATTTGCTCACCGAACCTCACCAATCCTATCACTGCTGCGTTTATGCCGCTGTACACACGCTTGATTGTCTTTCGGAGACATATAAATCCGTAGGTTTTAAGATTATTTCTAGTCAGGTATATTCTTAGGCGTTTAATATGGGGTGTTGAGTCCACTTCGTTGAGCAAGGAGTAGCTCTTGTCTATTACATATTTGGCTTATGGAACGGTATCTGTGCTAATTTCAATCTCTGGTTTCATGCAGCACCCCAACTCACCTTTCCCCTTAAGCAAGCATAAGTTGGTTTTCTACATTTGAGACCCTGTTCTGTTTTGTAATTCAGTTCCTGTGTAGCCAAGCTTACATTCCGTGTAGTACTGATATCTTATGATGTTTCTTTTTCTGTGTGACTTATTTCACTTAGAATCATCGTACCTGAATCTACTCATTATGCTGCGACGGGCCTGATGACATAGATTTCATTGCTGAGTGATATTGCATTGTACGTAAGTACCACAACTTCTTTATCCATTTTTCACTTTCTGTGATATTGAACTTGTACCGTAAACGAGGTTCTTGTAAACAGAGCCATCCCAAACTTTGGGGTGGCTGTGTCTTTTTGATTTTAATTTCCCTAAGCTATAGGACCATAAGTGGAAGTGCCCTAGGCTCTGTTGCTTTGTTTTTTAGATGTTTCAGGAAACACCATACACTTCTCCAGAGTGGCTGTTGGCAATTTACATCCCGCCCATCAGCATAACAAAGCTCCCAGTTCTCCATGGCCTGTCCTGCCTTTCTGGATTTTACACTTTTTTAAGATGGCCCTTTTGACCGGGGGGCAGTGAGACTTCATTGTAGTGCAGATTTCCTTTGCAAGCTTGCTTGGTTGGCCAAAAAGGGCGTATGCGTTTTTTCCTGGAAAAAACGCATACGCCCTTTTTGGCCATGTGCATCATTGTGGACGTTCTGCCTCTTTTCCTATGCTTTACATGCAATTCCCGTCTACCTCATGAAATCGGTTTCCTGTAATTCTGCCCCGCTTTCAAGTCCTCTTGGCAGCCTTACTTCAATATATTTTTGGACGATAGCTGTCATTTATAACTCTGCAGGTTTGTGAATTACAGTGTCCCTGAGCTCCTTTCTTCAACTCGCTTTCTTGTGAGCTGGCCGCAACACCGCAGGATTGCTTCAGGCCCTAGTGTGGTTCCGGCACAGCACGCTGAGCCTTTGGTTAATTCCTCTTCCTGGTGGGAAATGAGAGTTAAATTTGCTCGTCCAGACACCCCCAGCTAGTCTCTCATTGGTTCTCCCTATTCCTGTACATTTTCCGCAGAAATTGCAAACTGGGCCAAACAGGAGGTTAAAGGCACTGACTCTCCAAGTGGGGAGAGTGTTAGTAAAGCGTCTGGAGTTTGCACCCGAGTACCAGGGGACAAAAACTGAGACACATTTGAACACGTTTCCCGATCACATGGTGGATCATACTCTGGGTTCCACATGCATGTTTTAGCTGAAGGAAGAATCCCTTAAACCTGGAGAGTTGAGACCCATGGAATGGGCACCATGCAATATGACTTCAAAGGGTCTGCATTTGCTCACCGAACCTCACCAATCCTATCACTGCTGCGTTTATGCCGCTGTACACACGCTTGATTCTCTTTCGGAGACATATAAATCCGTAGGTTTTAAGATTATTTCTAGTCAGGTATATTCTTAGGCGTTTAATATGGGGTGTTGAGTCCACTTCGTTGAGCAAGGAGTAGCTCTTGTCTATTACATATTTGGCTTATGGAACGGTATCTGTGCTAATTTCAATCTCTGGTTTCATGCAGCACCCCAACTCACCTTTCCCCTTAAGCTAGCGTAAGTTGGTTTTCTTCATTTGAGACCCTGTTCTGTTTTGTAATTCAGTTCCTGTGTAGCCAAGTTTACATTCCGTGTAGTAGTGATATCTTATGATGTTTCTTTTTCTGTGTGACTTATTTCACTTACAATCATCGTACCTTAATCCACTCATTATGCTGCTATGGGCCTGATGACATAGATTTCATTGCTGAGTGATATTGTATTGTACGTAAGTACCACAACTTCTTTATCCATTTTTCGCTTTCTGTGATATTGAACTTGTACCGTAAACAAGGTTCTTGTAAACAGAGCCATCCCAAACTTTGGGGTGGCTGTGTCTTTTTGATTTTAATTTCCCTAAGCTATAGGACCATAAGTGGAAGTGCCCTAGGCTCTGTTGCTTTGTTTTTTTGATGTTTCAGGAAACACCATACACTTCTTCAGAGTGGCTGTTGGCAATTTACATCCCGCCCATCAGCTTAACAAGGCTCCCAGTTCTCTATGGTCTGTCCTGCCTTTCTGGATTTTACACTTTTTTCAGATAGCCCTTTTGACCGGGGGCAGTGAGACTTCACTGTAGTGCAGATTTCCTTTGCAAGCTTGCTTGGTTGGCCAAAAAGGGCGTATGCGTTTTTTCCTGAATATATTCAGGGAAAAACGCATACGCCCTTTTTGGCCAAGTGCATCATTGTGGACGTTCTGCCTCTTTTCCTATGCTTTACATGCAATTCCAGTCTACCTCCTGAAATCGGTTTTCTGCAATTCTGCCCCGCTTTCAACTCCTCTTGGCAGCCTTCCTTCAATATATTTTTGGACGATAGCTGTCATTTATAACTCTGCAGGATTGTGAATTACAGTGCCCCTGAGCTCCTTTCTTCAACTCGCTTTCTTGTGAGCTGGCCGCAACACCGCAGGATTGCTTCAGGCCCTAGTTTGGTTCCGGCATCGCATGCTGAGCCTTTCGTTAATTCCTCTTCCTGGTGGGAAATGAGAGTTAAATTTGCCCGTCCTCACAGCTCCAGCTAGTCTCTCATTGGTTCTCCCTATTCCTGTTCATCTTACGCAGAAATTGCAAACTGGGCCAAACAGGAGGTTAAAGGCACTGACTCTCCAAGTGGGGAGAGTGTTAGTAAAGCGTCTGGAATGTTGCACCCGAGTACCAGGGAACGAAAACTGAGACACATTTGAAAACGTTTCCCGATCACACGGTGGATCATACTCTGGGTTCCACATGCATGTTTTAGCTGAAGGAAGAATCCCTTAAACCTGGAGAGTTGAGACCCATGGAATGGGTACCATGCAATATGACTTCAAAGAGTCTGCATTTGCTCACCGAACCTCACCAATCCTATCACTGCTGCGTTTATGCCACTGTACACACGCTAGATTCTCTTTCGGAGACATATAAATCCATAGGTTTTAAGATTCTTACTAGTCAGGTATATTGTTAGGCGTTTAATATGGGGTGTTGAGTCCACTTCGTTGAGCAAGGAGTAGCTCTTGTCTATTACATATTTGGCTTATGGAACGGTATCTGTGCTAATTTCAATCTCTGGTTTTATGCCGCACCCCAACTCACCTTTCCCCTTAAGCAAGCATAAGTTGGTTTTCTACATTTGAGACCCTGTTCTGTTTTGTAATTCAGTTCCTGTGTAGCCAAGTTTACATTCCGTGTAGTAGTGATACCTTATGATGTTTCTTTTTCTGTGTGACTGATTTCACTTACAATCATCGTACCTAAATCCACTCATTATGCTGCTACGGGCCTGATGACATAGATTTCATTGCTGAGTGATATTGCATTGTACGTAATTCCCACAACTTCCTTATCCATTTTTCGCTTTCTGTGATATTGAACTTGTACCGTAAACGAGGTTCTTGTAAACAGAGCCGGCCCAAACTTTGGGGTGGCTGTGTCTTTTTGATTTTAATTTCCCTAAGCTATAGGACCATAAGTGGAAGTGCCGTAGGCTCTGTTGCTTTGTTTTTTAGATGTTTCAGGAAACACAATACACTTCTCCAGAGTGGCTGTTGGCAATTTACATCCCGCCCATCAGCATAACAAGGTTCCCAGTTCTCCATGGCCTGTCCTGCCTTTCTGGATTTTACACTTTTTTCAGATAGCCCTTTTGACCGGGGGGGCAGTGAGACTTCATTGTAGTGCAGATTTCCTTTGCAAACTTGCTTGGTTGGCCAAAACGGGCGTATGCGTTTTTTCCTGTATATATTCAGGAAAAAACGCATACGCCCTTTTTGGCCAAGTGCATCATTGTGGACGTTCTGCCTCTTTTCCTATGCTTTACATGCAATTCCCGTCTACCTCCTGAAATCGGTTTCCTGCAATTCTGCCCCGCTTTCAAGTCCTCTTGGCAGCCTTACTTCAATATATTTTTGGACGATAGCTGTCATTTATAGCTCTGCAGGTTTGTGAATTACAGTGCCCCTGAGCTCCTTTCTTCAACTCGCTTTCTTGTGAGCTGGCCGCAACACCGCAGGATTGCTTCAGGCCCTAGTGTGGTTCCGGCACGGCATGCTGAGCCTTTGGTTAATTCCTCTTTCTGGTGGGAAATGAGAGTTAAATTTGCCCGGCCAGACACCTCCAGCTAGTTTCTCATTGGTTCTCCCTATTGCTGTACATTTTCCACAGAAATTACAAACTGGGCCATACAGGAGGTTAAAGGCACTGACTCTCCAAGTGGGGAGAGTGTTAGTAAAGGGTCTGGAGTGTTGCACCCGAGTACCAGGGGACGAAAACTGAGACACATTTGAACACGTTTCCTGATCACACGGTGGATCATACTCTGTGTTCCACATGCATGTTTTAGCTGAAGGAAGAATCCCTTAAACTTGGAGAGTTGAGACCCATGGAATGGGTACCATGCAATATGACTTCAAAGGGTCTGCATTTGCTCACTGAACCTCACCAATCTTATCACTGCTGCGTTTATGCCGCTGTACACACGCTTGATTCTCTTTCGGAGACATATAAATCCGTAGTTTATAAGATTATTTCTAGTCCGGGGTATTTTTAAGCGTTTAATATGGGGTGTTGAGTCCACTTCGTTGAGCAAGGAGTAGCTCTTGTCTATTACATATTTGGCTTATGGAACGGTATCTGTGCTAATTTCAATCTCTGGTTTTATGCAGCACCCCAACTCACCTTTCCCCTTAAGCAAGCATAAGTTGGTTTTCTACATTTGAGACCCTGTTCTGTTTTGTAATTCAGATCCTGTGTAGCCAAGTTTACATTCCGTGTAGTAGTGATATCTTATGATGTTTCTTTTTCTGTGTGACTTATTTCACTTAGAATCATCGTACCTGAATCCACTCATTATGCTGCTACGGGCCTGATGACATAGATTTCATTGCTGAGTGATATTGCATTGTACGTAAGTACCACAACTTCTTTATCCATTTTTCGCTTTTGTGATATTGAAGTTGTACCGTAAACAAGATTCTTGTAATCAGAGCCGTCCCAAACTGTGGGGTGGCTGTGTCTCTTTGATTTTAATTGCCCTAAGCTATAGGACCATAAGTGGAAGTGCCCTAGGCTCTGTTGCTTAGTTTTTTAGATGTTACAGGAAACACCATACACTTCTCCAGAGTGGCTGTTGGCAATTTACATCCCGCCCATCAGCATAAGAAGGCTCCCAGTTCTTCATGGCCTGTCCTGCCTTTCTGGATTTTACACTTTTTTCATATGGCCCTTTTGACCGGGGGGCAGCGAGACTTCATTGTAGTGCAGATTTCCTTTGCAAGCTTGCTTGGTTGGCCAAAAAGGGCGTATGCGTTTTTTCCTGAATATATTCAGGAAAAAACGCATACGCCCTTTTTGGCCAAGTGCATCATTGTGGACGTTCTGCCTCTTTTCCTATGCTTTACATGCAATTCCCGTCTACCTCCTGAAATCACTTTCCTGCAATTCTGCCCCACTTTCAAGTCCTCTTGGCAGCCTTACTTCAATATATTTTTGGACGATAGCTGTCATTTATAACTCTGCAGGTTTGTGAATTACAGTGCCCCTGAGCTCCTTTCTTCAACTCGCTTTCTTGTGAGCTGGCCGCAACACCGCAGGATTGCTTCAGGCCCTAGTGTGGTTCCGGCACGGCATGCTGAGCCTTTGGTTAATTCCTCTTTCTGGTGGGAAATGAGAGTTAAATTTGCCCGTCCAGACACCTCCAGCTAGTTTATCATTGGTTCTCCCTATTCCTGTACATTTTCCGCAGAAATTGCAAACTGGGCCATACAGGAGTTTAAAGGCACTGACTCTCCAAGTGGGGAGAGTGTTAGTAAAGCGTCTGGAGTGTTGCACCCGAGTACCAGGGGACGAAAACTGAGACACATTTGAACACGTTTCCCAATCACACGGTGGATCATAATCTGTGTTCCACATGCATGTTTTAGCTGAAGGAAGAATCCCTTAAACCTGGAGAGTTGAGACCCATGGAATGGGTACCATGCAGTATGACTTCAAAGGGTCTGCATTTGCTCACCGAACCTCACCAATCCTATCACTGCTGCGTTTATGCCGCTGTACACACGCTTGATTCTCTTTTGGAGACATATAAATCCATAGGTTTTAAGATTCTTACTAGTCAGTTATATTCTTAGGCGTTTAATATGGGGTGTTGAGTCCACTTCGTTGAGCAAGGAGTAGCTCTTGTCTATTACATATTTGGCTTACGGAACGGTATCTGTGCTAATTTCAATCTCTGGTTTCATGCAGCACCCCAACTCACCTTTCCTCTTAAGCAAGCATAAGTTGGTTTTCTACATTTGAGACCCTGTTCTGTTTTGTAATTCAGTTCCTGTGTAGCCAAGTTTACATTCCGTGTAGTAGTGATATCTTATGATGTTTCTTTTTCTGTGTGACTTATTTCACTTAGACTCATCATACCTGCATCCACTCATTATGCTGCTACGGGCCTGATGACATAGATTTCATTGCTGAGTGATATTGCATTGTACGTAAGTACCACAACTTCTTTATCCATTTTTTGCTTTCTGTGATATTGAACTTGTACTGTAAACGAGGTTCTGTAAACAGAGCCATCCCAAACTTTGGGGTGACCGTGTCTTTTTGATTTTAATTTCCCTAAGCTATAGGACCATAAGTGGAAGTGCCCTAGGCTCTGTTGCTTTGTTTTTTAGATGTTTCAGGAAACACCATACACTTCTCCAGAGTGGCTGTTGGCAATTTACATCCCACCTACCAGCATAACAAGGCTCCCAGTTCTCCATGGCCTGTCCTGCCTTTCTGGATTTTACACTTTTTTCAGATGGCCCTTTTGACCGGGGGGCAGTGAGACTTCATTGTAGTGCAGATATCCTTTGCAAGCTTGCTTGGTTGGCCAAAAAGGGCGTATGCGTTTTTTCCTGAATATATTCAGGAAAAAAAGCATACGCCCTTTTTGGCCAAGTGCATCATTGTGGACGTTCTGCCTCTTTTCCTATGCTTTACATGCAATTCCCGTCTACCTCCTGAAATCGGTTTCCTGCAATTCTGCCCCGCTTTCAAGTCCTCTTGGCAGCCTTACTTCAATATATTTTTGGACGATAGCTGTCATTTATAACTCTGCAGGTTTGTGAATTACAGTGCCCCTGAGCTCCTTTCTTCAACTCGCTTTCTTGTGAGCTGGCCGCAACACCGCAGGATTGCTTCAGGCCCTAGTGTGGTTCCGGCACGGCACGCTGAGCCTTTGGTTAATTCCTCTTCCTGGTGGGAAATGAGAGTTAAATTTGCCCGTCCAGACACCTCCAGCTAGTCTCTCTTTCGTTCTCCCTATTCCTGTTCATTTTCCACAGAAACTGCAAACTGGGCCAAACAGGAGGTTAAAGGCACTGACTCTCCAAGTGGGGAGAGTGTTAGTAAAGCATCTGGAATGTTGCACTCGAGTACCAGGGGACGAAAACGAGACACATTTGAACACGTTTCCCGATCACACGCTGGATCATACTCTGGGTTCCATATGCATGTTTTAGCTGAAGGAAGAATCCCTTAAACCTGGAGAGTTGAGACCCATGGAATGGGTACCATGCAATATGACTTCATAGGGTCTGCATTTGCTCACCGAACCTCACCAATCCTATCACCGCTGCGTTTATGTCGCTGTACACACGCTTGATTCTCTTTCGGAGACATATAAATCGGTAGGTTTTTAGATTATTTCTAGTCAGGTATATTGTTAGGCGTTTAATATGGGGTGTTGAGTACACTTCGTTGAGCAAGGAGTAGCTCTTGTCTATTACATATTTGGCTTATGGAATGGTATCTGTGCTAATTTCAATCTGTGGTTTCATGCAGCACCCCAACTCACCTTTCCCCTTAAGCAAGCATAAGTTGGTTTTCTACATTTGAGACCCTGTTCTGTTTTGTAATTCAGATCCTGTGTAACCAAGTTTACATTCCGTGTAGTAGTGATATCTTATGATGTTTCTTTTTCTGTGTGACTTATTTCACTTAGAATCATCGTACCTGAATCCACTCATTATGCTGCTACGGGCCTGATGACATAGATTTCATTGCTGAGTGATATTGCATTGTACGTAAGTACCACAACTTCTTTATCCATTTTTCGCTTTTGTGATATTGAAGTTGTACCGTAAACAAGATTCTTGTAAACAGAGCCGTCCCAAACTGTGGGGTGGCTGTGTCTCTTTGATTTTAATTGCCCTAAGCTATAGGACCATAAGTGGAAGTGCCCTAGGCTCTGTTGCTTAGTTTTTTAGATGTTACAGGAAACACCATACACTTCTCCAGAGTGGCTGTTGGCAATTTACATCCCGCCCATCAGCAGAAGAAGGCTCCCAGTTCTTCATGGCCTGTCCTGCCTTTCTGGATTTTACACTTTTTTCATATGGCCCTTTTGACCGGGGGGCAGCGAGACTTCATTGTAGTGCAGATTTCCTTTGCAAGCTTGCTTGGTTGGCCAAAAAGGGCGTATGCGTTTTTTCCTGAATATATTCAGGAAAAAACGCATACGCCCTTTTTGGCCAAGTGCATCATTGTGGACGTTCTGCCTCTTTTCCTATGCTTTACATGCAATTCCCGTCTACCTCCTGAAATCGGTTTCCTGCAATTCTGCCCCACTTTCAAGTCCTCTTGGCAGCCTTACTTCAATATATTTTTGGACGATAGCTGTCATTTATAACTCTGCAGGTTTGTGAATTACAGTGCCCCTGAGCTCCTTTCTTCAACTCGCTTTCTTGTGAGCTGGCCGCAACACCGCAGGATTGCTTCAGGCCCTAGTGTGGTTCCGGCACGGCATGCTGAGCCTTTGGTTAATTCCTCTTTCTGGTGGGAAATGAGAGTTAAATTTGCCCGTCCAGACACCTCCAGCTAGTTTATCATTGGTTCTCCCTATTCCTGTACATTTTCCGCAGAAATTGCAAACTGGGCCATACAGGAGTTTAAAGGCACTGACTCTCCAAGTGGGGAGAGTGTTAGTAAAGCGTCTGGAGTGTTGCACCCGAGTACCAGGGGACGAAAACTGAGACACATTTGAACACGTTTCCCAATCACACGGTGGATCATAATCTGTGTTCCACATGCATGTTTTAGCTGAAGGAAGAATCCCTTAAACCTGGAGAGTTGAGACCCATGGAATGGGTACCATGCAGTATGACTTCAAAGGGTCTGCATTTGCTCACCGAACCTCACCAATCCTATCACTGCTGCGTTTATGCCGCTGTACACACGCTTGATTCTCTTTCGGAGACATATAAATCCATAGGTTTTAAGATTCTTACTAGTCAGTTATATTCTTAGGCGTTTAATATGGGGTGTTGAGTCCACTTCGTTGAGCAAGGAGTAGCTCTTGTCTATTACATATTTGGCTTATGGAACGGTATCTGTGCTAATTTCAATCTCTGGTTTCATGCAGCACCCCAACTCACCTTTCCTCTTAAGCAAGCATAAGTTGGTTTTCTACATTTGAGACCCTGTTCTGTTTTGTAATTCAGTTCCTGTGTAGCCAAGTTTACCTTCCGTGTAGTAGTGATATCTTATGGTGTTTCTTTTTCTGTGTGACTTATTTCACTTAGAATCATCGTACCTGAATCCACTCATTATGCTGCTACGGGCCTGATGACATAGATCTCATTGCTGAGTGATATTGCATTGTACGTAAGTACCACAACTTCTTTATCCATTTTTCGCTTTCTCTGATATTGAACTTGTACCGTAAACGAGGTTCTTGTAAACAGAGCCGTCCCAAACTTTGGTGTGGCTGTGTCTTTTTGATTTTAATTTCCATAAGCTATAGGACCATAAGTGGAAGTGCCCTAGGCTCTGTTGCTTTGTTTTTTAGATGTTTCAGGAAACACCATACACTTCTCCAGAGTGGCTGCTGGCAATTTACATCCCGCCCATCAGCATAACAAGGCTCCCAGTTCTCCATGGCCTGTCCTGCCTTTCTGGATTTTACACTTTTTTCAGATGGCCCTTTGACCGGGGTGAAGTGAGACTTCATTGTAGTGCAGATTTCCTTTGAGAGCTTGCTTGGTTGGCCAGAAAGGGCGTATGCGTTTCTTCCTGAATATATTCAGGAAAAAACGCATACGCCCTTTTTGGCCAAGTGCATCATTGTCGACGTTCTGAGTGTTTTCATATGTTTTCAGTACAATTCCTGTCTACCTCCTGAAATCAGTTTCCTGCAGTTCTGCCTTGCTCTCAGTGCCTCTTCATAGCCTTACCTCAATATACTTTTGGAGAATAGTTGGCCTTTATAACTCTGCAGGTTTTTGAATTGCAGTGGCCCTTAGCTTCATTTTTCAGCTCTTATTTTTGTGATCTTGCCTCATATCCACAGGATTTCTTCAGGCCCTATTCTTCTTCTGGGGCGCCTTGCTCTGCCTTTGGTTAATTCTTCTTCCTGATGTGAAATTAGAGTGACATGTGCCCATTGAAACCGCTACAGCTATTTTCTCACTGGTTCCCCCTATTCCCATTCATCCTCCGCACTAACTGCAGACTGTGCGATACCGGAACTTAAAGGCATTGACTCTCCATGTGGAGATGTTGTTAGTAAAGTGGCTGGAATGTTGATCCGGAGCCCCAGGAGAGGAAAATGAGGTGCATTTTAGAAACCTTTCCCGATCATATGGTATACCATCCGCTGGATTTCCCATGCATGGTTTAGCTGTAGGAAGATTCCCTTCAACTTGGAGTGTTGGGACCCTTGGAATAAGTAGCATGAAGTATTGCATTAAACTTTCGGCAGTTGCTCACCAAAGCTCTCCAATCCTTTCAGCCCCAAGTGTCCAGCCTTATGTCTTATCCAGCTGTGGGTTTATATGTGGTCATTCCAGGTTGCATCACAGCCCCTGAGCGAATTTTGTAAGAATTTTTCTCTCTTTCATTGTTTCTGCGTTTTGGTTTTAAAATTTATTTCTATAATGGGGTTTAGCTCATTTTCACTGCTGTGTTTGTGCCGCTCTGCGCACACTTGATTCCCTTATGGAGATATATCAATACATGGGTTTTAAGATTCTTATTACTCAGATATATTTCTCTGCGGTGTATAGGGTGTGTTGAGGCCAGTTCATTGAGCGAGGTGTAGATCTTGTCTGATACCTATTTGGTTTATTGAACGGTATCTGTGCTAATTTCAAACTCTGGTTTTATGCATCACCCCACCTCTCCTTTCCCCTTAAGCTGACATAAGTGTGTTTTCTAAATGTGAGACACTGTTCTGTTTTGTAATTCATTTTTTGTGCAGCCATATTTATCCTCCCTCTATAAGTGATATCTTATGATATGTTTCTTTTTCTGTTTGACTTATTTCAAGTAGTATTATCGGACCTCAATCCACTCTTTATCCTTCTACTAGCCTTATTACATTGATTTCATGGTGAAGAGATATTCCATTGTACATAAGTACCACATTTTCTTTATCTATTGTTCTCTTTCCTGGGATATTTAAGGTGTACTGAAGTTGAGGTTCTTGTAAACAGAGTAGCCCTAAACTGTGGTGTGCTTGTGTCTTGTTGATTTTTAGACTTCCCTAGATATACTCCCGTGATTGGAAGTGCCCTATGCTCTGTCGCTCTGTTTTTTAGATGATTTAGGAACCACCATACACTTCTCCAGAGTGGCTCTCGGCAGTTCACACACTGTCCATCAGCGTATAAAGGCTCCCTGTTCTCCATGGCCTGTCCTGCATTTCTGGTGTTTACAATTTTTTCGGATGGCCCTTTTGACCGGTGGGAAATGAGACTTCTTTGTTGTGCACATTTGCATTGCTTGCTTGCTTGGTTGCCCATAAAGTGCATATGCGTTTTTTCCTGGATATATTCAGGAAATAACGCATACTCCCTTTTGGGCCAACTGCATCATTGTCGAAATTCTGCCGCTTTTCATGTGCTTTAAAGGCGAGTCCAATCTATCTCTTGAAATCTGTTTCTTGCAATTCTGTCTTGCATTCAGATCCTCTTCTTTGCCTTACCTCAACATATTTTTGGACGTTAGTTTTCATTTATAACTCTGCAGGTTTGTGAATTGCAGTGACCCTGAGCTCCATTTTTTAAGTTGCTCTTTTGTGAGCTGGCCTCAAAACCGCAGGATTGCTTCAGGCCCTATTTTGGCTCCGGCGAGGCGGGCTGAGCCTTTTTTTAATTCTTATTCTTAATGGGAAATTAGAGTGACATGTGCCCGTCCAAACCCCTACAACTATTCTCTCATTGTTTCCCCCTCTTCCCGTTCATCCTCCTCACAATTTGCAAAATGTGTGAAACAGAAGTTTAAATGTGCTGATTCTCTAAGTGGGGAGATTCTAAGTAACGTGGCTGGAATGATGAACAGGAGCACCAGGAGAGGATAAATGAGGTGCATTTTAGACACATCTCCCGATCACATGGTGTACAGTCCTCTGGGTTTTCCATGCATGTTTTAGCTGTAGGAAGATTCCTTGAACCTGCAGATTTGGGACCCATTGAATGGGTACCAGGTAGTATTACTTTAAAGGGTGTGCATTTCCTCACCCAACCTCACATTTCTCTTAGCACGAACAGTTTCCAGCCTTATGTCTCATCCTGCTGTGGGTCTAGATGTGTTCAATCCATGTTGCATCACCGTCCCTGAGGAAAAGTTGTAAGAGGTTTTCTCTGTCTCTCTGTCGTTTATTTTTTTCAATTTATTACTATATTGGTTACAGCTGATTTTCAAAGCTCTGTTTCTTGCTGCTGTACATCCACTTGATTCACGTACAGAGAGACATCAATAAATTCTTTTTCAGATTCTTACCAGTCATAGATATTCTTTTCCGGTGACTTGAGTGTGCTGAGTGCAGTTCTTTTAGCTACCGTGTAGGCCTTGTTGATTATCAGTTTGGTATTTGGAATGGTATCTTTGCTAATTTCAACCTCCTGGATGATGCCTCACCCCTCCCCACCTTTCCCGTTTAGCAGCCTTACGCGTGTTTTCTACATATTTGACTATGTTTTTGTTTTGTAATTTATTTCATGTGTAGCCATTTTGGATTCCACCTTTAAGTGATATCTTATGATATGTGTCTTTTTCTTTTTGAATTATGTCACTTAGAATGATCATACGTAACTCCTCCGGAGTTGTTACAACTGGCCATATTTCATTGATTTCCAGGCTGAGTAATATTCCACTCTACATAAGTACCACATCTCTATCCATTTTTTCCCTCCAGAGACATTTAAGTTATATCCTAGTCGAGGATCTTTTAAACAGAGAGGCAGTAAACATTGGGGTGCCTGTGTCCTCTCGATTTTTGTTTTTCCCAAGATATACGCCCATGAGTGCAAGTGCCCTATGCTCTGTAGCTCATTTTTTAGATGCTTTAGTAAACACAATACACTTCTCCAGAATGGCCGTTGGCAATATACATTTCCACTATAAGCCTCACAGGGCTCCCTCTTCTCCTTGCCCTGTCCTGCATTTCTGGCGTTTACACTTTATGAGGATGGCTCTTCTGACTGATGCGAAGTGATATCTTTTGTAGTATTGATTTCCAGTGCCCACCTGTTTGGTTGGCTAAAAAAGTGTATGCCCTTTTCTTGAATATATACAGAAAAAAACGCATACAGCCTTTTTGGCCAACTGCAATGTCGGAAATGTTCAGCCCCTTTTCTTGTGCTTAATGGCGAATCCTTTCTACCTCCTCAAATCCCTTTCTTGCCATTCTCCCTTGCTTGCCAATCCTTTTCTTTGACTTTCCTCAAGACATTTTTCAGTGATAGATATTTTCAACTCTGCAGTTTCGTGAATTTTACTGCCCCTGAGTTCCATTGTTCAACTTGTGTTTATGGGAACTGGCCACAAAGCAGTGGGATTTCCTCAAGCCCTATACTGTTTCCATGGGCAACCCTAGCCTTTGGTCAATTCATCTTCCTGATTGGAAATTAGAGTGACATGTGCCTGTCTGAACACCTAGGACTTGTCTCTCATTGTTCCTCATCCTTCCGCTTCATCCTCTGGACAAATTCCAAACTGTACGCAACAGGATGTTGACAGTGTTGACATCTCCAAGTGGGGAGACTGTTAGTAAAGACGCTGGAGGGGTGAACCCGAGCACCAGGAGATGAGGAGATGAGATGCCTTTTCCAAACTCTTCCCGATCAGACGGTATACCATCCTCTGGGTGTGACAGACATGTTTTAGCAGTAGGAAGAGTCCCATTCATGTAAGGAGAACACCAGGGCTTTTTCAAAATCAGTGTCTCCCCGAAACCCAAACTGGGGAGTTTTTTAAGCTACGGCTACACATATGTTCATTAAGGGCCTTGGGAAGTAGGCAGAGTCCAAACTTTAGATGACTGAAGTCTTCAGGGTCAGAAGCACTCACCACCGGCTTCCCTTAGGTTACACTTTAACTGTCATTGATAGATGATGTCAATAAAAATATCTATTCTTTTTCCGATTATTTCCCCTTATAGGTTATTGCACAATATTGAGTGTAGTTCCCTGTGCTATACAGTAGTTCCTTGTTGATGATCTATTTTATACATAGCAGTGTGTATGTGTTAATTCCAAACTGTTAATTTATCCCTCCTCCCACCTTTCCCCTTTGGTAATAATAAATTATAAGATTTTATACTTCTCAGAAATGGGGGAGCTGAAAGAGAGGTATCATTTTCAATGGAAAAGCATTTAAAACAAGATTGAAGCTTTAACCAAGATTATTAGATGTACATCCTTGGAAAGAAATCACTTCATTTCTCTAATATTGACCTGACAAATAAGACAAACCTTTTCACTGAACTTGCTTATAATAAAGTGATGGAAATATCAAATGGAAGTGTTAGAAACATCTTATTTTACCCGAGCCTTATAAACTGTTCTATGTTAACTACAGTTTGGCTCACACATCTGTTCATTGAAGTTACAATAGTCTCAATTTCTGTTACTGATCCTCCAGAGTGGACCCCAACAAGGGTCCCCCTGCCCAGTGTCATTGGGGCCAACAGATCGAGACTGAGTTTGGTTCCCAAGCAAAGGAAACTTTATATTTTCATCAGAGAATGGAGAGGTGAGAGCATGCACTACCCCGTGGGCTGTGGGCTGGGCTGCTGTGTAGAGATCCTGTCAGGGTCAGTGAGAGGGAGGGGGCGGAGCTCTCAAGGGCCGGGTTGGCTGCAGCTCAGGCTCTATATCTCGGAGTCTGCACTGGGCCCCAGGAGCTGAGGTGTCGACCCAGCCATTCTGCACCAGGAAATCTGGTCTGAAGTGCCGGGTGTGGAACCTCTGCATGTGGGACCCTAGGAGCACGTGAAATTAGACAAAGCACAAAGGATAAAAAAGGTCAGACTTGACTTTATTGCCCACATTCTATTTTTATCTCCCAGGGATTTTTAATGGGCTTTGCTGGGGACAAACCCCTCCTCTGCCTTTTGTCCCGTTCCTCATTCTTGGAGTGCTGAGGGTGCAGACCCTTCTTCTGTAACTGCTGAGTGCTGAGTTGGGAGCCCTCATACCAGGGGACGAGGGTCAGAACTTCTCCCCAGCAGCCTCCAGGTGACGTTGATTGGCCCCAGGACCCCTGCCTCCCTGCTCGTCCGCCTGAGCACCAGCATTGGAAGTGTTATAGATTCTAATGACCTTTAAGGGTCCAGGAAAGAGATGTGCAGAGACGCTGTGGGGGCCGGTTTCACCCCACCCCACATTTGTTCGGCCACCTTAGGCTGACCGTTTCTGCCAGCCTAGATGCTCTGACCAGTAGTCTGCTCTTTCTTCAATTAGGCCCCTGAATTAACGTAAAAACAGCACCAGGTGTCAGAGCCCTGCCCGCTCAACTCCCAGACAGTCCAGGGTCAGTGGTGATCAAGGACCATGATGGCCACTGAGTCAACAGCCTTTTGAAGTAAACAGGAGTCCAGCCGGTCTTATTGGCCACCATCATCACGGTGTCTGTAGGCTTTTCTATGGTGACAGTGTGATATACGGTTCCCCCGCCAAGATTATTAGCTCCCCTCCGGGTGCAGGAAGTCCTGCAAGCAGTAGTCTACTCCTTCGGGACACACTATTGTTGTTTTATGAGAGAAACTCCAGGTCAAGTGATGTTCACACGAGTCGTCATGGTGCCCTGTTGCCCCCGGTTATCTCTCTGGATGTTGGAGTTGGAGGGCCTCCTCACTCGAGGTCGGTGTGCCCACGGAGCGAACCCTGCAACTTCAGGGCATGGTTGGTGATTAGGATCACCACGTGGGGTCCTTTTCCCTTAGGAGGGAGGTGGCCTTTTGGGCTGCTGATTTCCAGGTTTTTAGATACCGCCAGTATCTTGGCCAGATGTGGCAGTGGGCCAAGCCCCTTGGTGACTGTAGTTTATCCTACCTGGATGGCATTCTTGCGTTGTTCCATTTCAAGTGGTCCCAGTTTTTGCACTAATTCTCCAATGGCGATTCACCTTTCACCGGGAATGGAAAGGTCAAAGGGTTTAGCTCAATTAGGGAGTTCCAGGGCAAGGGTCTGAATTGACTGCTCTTTCCATTCTTGAAAGGCCACTTCTGGATTCTGTTCAAAAGGATCATCATCTTTTCCTTTCAGTGTTTCATATAGAGGCCCAGCTAGTAGACTGTAGTTAGGGATCCAGAAGCAGCAAACCCTGGCCTCCCCAGGAACCCCTAAGCTGTCTTCTAGTTTTAGAAAGGGGTAAGGCTGCAAATGGTTTCTTCCCTTTCCTGGGATGGGCTTCTCTGACCTTGTGTGAGAATGAAGCCCAGGCAGGTCACTGCAGTCTGTGATATTTGAGCTTTTTCTTGGACAACTTCTATCCTTTATTGGCTTGGTAGTTCAGAGGCCTCCTTAGTAGGGCTGGCGATCAGAATGTCGTCTGCATATTGAAGGAGGGTTTCCTTTTCCAGAGGTAGAACTTTTCGGTCTTTAGCTAAGCTTTCCCCAAAGATGGTGTGGGAATTTTTGAACCCTTGGGGCAAGACGGCCCGGAAGTATTGCTTTAGTTGTATGTTGAGTCCTGCCACTCACAAGCCAAAATTTCTTGTGACTCTGGGACTAATGGAATACAAAAGAAGGCATCATTGAAGACTAATACAGAATACCATGTCCTGGTGGTTGGTAGAATGACCAGCAGGGTGTAGGAATCAGGAGCAACTGGAGGTATATCCTCGGTGGCTTCACTGACTGTCCTGACATCCTTTACCAGGTCCCCAGCAGCCCATGGGGCTCTCGTGGTCAGGCCAATCCCAGGATATGGAGCTCTCCTGGGCAGGTACCCCACCCCCAACCCAGCCCACGGGGCTCTCATGGTCAGGCCCCTCCCAGGATACAGAGCTACCCTTGCAGGTACCGTGGCAGGGCTGGGCACACAGGAACCATGCACATAGCCCTCATTGAAGAGCACCCCCAGCTCACCTGTCGCTCAGAGCTGACACAGAGCACCTCAGAGCAGGACTTGAACTAACAAACAGCAGCTCCGACAGGTCTGTGACCCTGGGCATCACTCTGTGTGGCCTCCCTCCACCTGGTCTTCCAGAGACTTCCACTGCACCCAGGGCACCAGGCCTCTGTCTCCAACCACCACCCACCCCTCCTCTCCCTGACTCCTGGGTTCCTCTCATTAGGAGAGGGTTTTCTTGAAGTTGTCTCCCACTCATGGGCCAGATAAAATGATTAGAAAACAAGCCAAAGCTGCAGCCCCTTGTCTATCCTGACTCTCAGGAGCCCACACCTGTTCCTTGGACCTGGCCGGTTCAGCAAGTTCCATTTTCTGCAACTGTGAGCCCCTGAGGGGTGATGATTGGCTGACCTGGGCAACCTTACCATGCCGGCCAGCCCTCCCCAGGTGTGCCTGGGTTGAGATCAATATAAATACCACTCCAGGCAGCAAAAGCCCCTGCAGCTGTGCCTGACGCCATTTTCTCTGCCCTGTCAGCAGTCTCGGGGCTGGGCTGGTGGGAGGGAGTGAGAGGCCACGGCTTTGTGGGTGGCCCAGTGTGAGTGGGGCTCTGCTGGACTTTCTGCAGCAGTTGCCAGGCTGCCACCTGCTAAAGAAGAGGATGTGTCACCCATACCTGCTGCTGGAATTTCTCCCTGGGCAGAGGTGAGGAAGGAAAAAAGCAGTGGGGGCAGGGACAGGACGGGTATCTCAGGCAGGGAAATGGAAATCTTCCAGAAGAGCACCCAGGGCCAGGACCATCCTGGCTGGCCTGCAGGCACCAAGTCAGCTGGCATGCTGTCACTCGTGTGGCTCCATGGCCCTTCCTCTAGGCTTTCAAGTCCTTGTATATATTCAGGTGTTTTACCTGGGAAGGGCGGGAACAGTTCAGCAGCAACTGGCCTGGGGCTCAGCTCACGTTTACTCACAGATGCCTCGGCACGGTGCCCCAGCTTTGCAATGAGGACGCTTGTTGTGTGGGGGCTGCTGGCTGAATGGGAGACGATTCCCCACCACTGACCAACTTCAGAATTGTTTACAACTGGAGCAAGTGCCCTGATACGGTTTTCCTCTGAGTAACTGGTGGGTTCTGTTTTTTTTTTCTCTTTTTCGTTTTTGGTTCAAGGTAGATTTTATTCCTCTTTTTTGTATTTACAGATATAAGCATGGAAATAATTTATTCATATAAATACATGTATGTGAAGGGAATAATTGTTTTTTCTGTTTTATTTTTTAAATTTTATTTCTTTTTAATTTTGAATTTTATTTTATATTTTTATACAGCAGGTTCTCATTGGTTATCTATTTTATACATATAAATGTTTACATGCCAATCCCAATCTCTCAACTCCTCCCACCACCACCCCTCCAAGAGCTTTCCCCCCTTGTTGTCCATACGATTGTTGTCTACATCTGTTGCTCTATTTATGCCTTGCAAAACGGTTAATCTGTACAGTTTTTCTAGGTTCCACATATATGCATGAATATACAAGATTTGTTTTTCTCTTTCTGACTTACTTCACTCTGTATGACAGTCTCTAGATCCATCGACGTCTCTACAAATGACCCAATTTCATTCCTTTCATGGCTTAGTAATATTCCATTTTATATATGTACCACATCTTTATGCATTCGTCTGTCTGTGGGCATTTAGGTTGCTTCCATTACCTCGATATTGTAAATAGTGATGCAATGAACATTGCGGTGAATGTCTCTTTTTGATTTATGGTTTTGTCTGGGTATATGTCCAGTCCTGGGATCGCTGTATCATATGGTAATTCTATTATTAGTTTCTTAAGAAACTCCATATTGTTCTCCATAGTGACTGTATCAACTTATATTCCCAACAATAGTGGAAGAGGGTTCCTTTTCTCCACACCCTTTCCAGCATTTGTTGTTTGTAGATTTTCAGATGATGCCCATTCTAACAGGTGTGAGGTGATACCTCATTGTTGAGTCCATTTCGTTGAGCAGGGGGTAGGTCTTGTCTATTACATATTTGGCTTATGGAACGGTATCTGTGCTAATTTCAATCTCTGGTTTTATGCAGCACCCCCTTAACTCACCTTTCCCTTTAAGCAAGCATAAGTTGGTTTTCTAATCTTGAGACCCTGTTCTGTTTTGTAATTCAGTTCATGTGTAGCCAAGTTTACATTCCGTGCATTAGTGATACCTTATGATGTTTCTTTTTCTGTGTGACTTATTTCACTTAGAATCATCATGCCTCAATCCACTCATTATGCTGGTACAGGCCTGGTGACACAGATTTCATTGCTGAGTGGTATTCTGTTGTACATAAGTACTGCAACTTCTTTATCAATTATTTGTTCTCTGGGATATTTAACTCGTACTGTAGAAGAGGTTCCTGTAAACAGAGCCGTCCCAAATTTTGGGGTGGCTGTGTCTTTTTGATTTTAATTTCCCTAAGCTATAGGACCATAAGTGGAAATGCCCTAGACTCTGTTGCTTTGTTTTTCAGATGTATCAGGAAACACCATACACTTCTCCAGAGTGGCTGTTGGCAATTTACATCCCGCCCATCAGCATAACAAGGCTCCTTTTTCCCCATGGCCTGTCTTGCCTTTCTGGATTTTACACTTTTCTCAGATGGCCCTTTAGACCGGGGGGAAGTGACACTTCATAGTAGTTCGGATTTCCATTGCAAGCTTGCTTGGTTTGCCAAAAAGGGCATATGTGTTTTTTCCTGAATATATTCAGGAACAAACTCATACGCCCTTTGTTGCCAAGTGCATCATTGTCGATGTTCTGCCTCTTTTCCTATGCTTTAAATGCAATTCCAGTCTACCTCCTGAAATCGGTTTCCTGAAATTCTGCCCCGCTTTCAAGTCCTCTTCGCAGCCTTACTTCAATATATTTTTGGACGTTATCTGTTATTTATAACTCTCCAGGTTTGTGAATTACAGGGCCCCTGAGCTCCTTTCTTCAACTCGCTTTCTTGTGAGCTGGCCGCAAACCCGCAAGACTGCTTCAGGCCCTAATCTGCTTCTGGCAGGGCACGCTGAGCCTTTGGTTAATTTCTCTTCCTGGTGGGAAATGAGTGTTAAATATACCCGTCCAGACACCTACCTCACTCTCAACCCCTTGGTGATGTGGGTCCTCTGGTTTGTGGCCACCTTTGCTGGGTTCCTCACCTTTCGATGATGTGGCCCCACTAGTGTGAGGACACTCCTGCTTGGTTCTCATCCACGTGGTTATGTGGACCCCCTGGTGAGAGTCTGTTCCTGGCTTTGTTCCTCACCCACCTGTGAGGGAGACCCTCTGCTGATAGGTCACTCCTGCATGGCTGGCACACATTGCCTTGGTGAAGTCAGCCGTGTGGTGGCAGTTGGAGCGTGCTGGGAATCTCCTCCCCCCGGTGATGAGGACCCTCTTGCGTCAGGCCCTAACTGCTGGACTCACCAACTTTTCTTAGGGAGCCCGGTGATGCTTTGGCACTCCTCTTAGGATCCCATCTCCATGGGGTTGTGGGCCTTCTGCTCTGAGGTCCCAACGGCTGGGTTGTTCACATTTTCATGATGTGGGCTCTCTGGTGTTCACAGAAGCCTGGATCCCATAGCCTCTGTGCTCTTGGCCGCCTGCTGGGAGGTTCCAACTGCTGGATTCCTCACTTTTTTAATTTTTTGGGCCCTCTGTTGTGAGGATCCTCCTGCCTGCCTCACTCCCATCCCCTTCGTGATGTGTGTCGTCTGGTTTGAGGCCACATGTGCTGGGTTCCTCACCTTTCGATGATGTGGGACCAATGGTCTTAGGAGACTCCTGCCTGGTTCACATCCCCTTGGTGATGTGGGCCCTCTGTTGAGAGTCTGATCCTGGCTGGGTTCCTCACCCATCTGTGAGGTGGGCCGTCTGATGTGAGGTCACTCCTGCCTGGCTTGCTCACCTCGCCTTGTGGACATGAGCCCTCTGGTGGCACTTGGAGCCTGCTGGGAGCCTCCTCTCCTCGGTGATGAGGGCCCTCTGGCATCAGGCCTTAACTGCTGGGCTCCCCACATTTTGTGATGTGCGCCCAGTGGTGCGAGGACACTCCAGCCAGGTTCACATCCCCATTGGGATGTGGGCCTTCTGCTCTGAGGTCCCAAAGCCTGGGTTGCTCACAGTTTCATGATGTGGGCTCTCTGGTATTAGTTCACTCCTGCCTGCATCCCATAGCTTCTGTGCTCTGGGCCGCCTGCTGGGAGGTTCCAACTGCTGGATTCCTCACCTTTCTTATTCTTTGGGCCCTCTGATTTTAGGCTACTCCTGCCTGCCTCACTCCCATTCCCTTTGTGATATGTGTCCTCTGATTTGAGGCCACATGTGCTGGGTTCCGCACCTTTCGATGATGTGACCCCACTGGAGGGAAGACAGTCCTGACTGGTTCCCATCCCCTTGCTGATGTGGGCCCTCAGGTGAGAGTCTGATCCTGGCTGGGTTCCTCACCCTTCTGTGAGGTGGGCCCTCTGCTGTGAGGTCAATCATGCCTGTCTGGCACAGGTCACCTTGGCGACGTGGGCCCTCTGGTGGCAGTTGGAGTGTGCTGGGATCCTCCTTCCCTCAGTGATGAGGGCCCTCTTGCCTTAGGCCATAACTGCAGGGCTCCCCACATTTTCTGATGTGCGCCAAGTGAGTGAGGAGACTCTTGCCAGGTTCCCATCCCCATGGCGATATGGGCCTTCTGCTCTGAGGTCAAAACGGCTGGCTTGCTCACAGTACCATGATGTGGGCCCTCTGCTGTGAGTTCACTCCGGCAAGGATCCCTTATCATCGGTGCTCTGAGCCGCCTGCTGGGAGGTTCCAACTGCTGGATTCCTCAACATTTTTATTCTATGTGCCCTCTGTTGTGAGGCTCCTCCTGCCTGCCTCACTGCCAGCCCCTTGGTGATGACTGTCCTATGGCTTGAGGCCACATGTGCTGCGTTCCTCACCTTTCGATGATGTGACCCCACTCGTGTGAGGACACTCCTGCCTGGTTCCCATCCCCTTGGTGAGGTGGGCCCTCTGGCGAGAGTCTAATCCTGGCTGGGTTCCTCAACGTTCTGTGAGGTAGGCCCTCTTCTGTGAGGTCACTCCTGCCTGGCTGGCACACGTCACCTTGGAGACGTGAGCCCTCTGGTGGCAGTTGGAGCGTGCAGGGCACCTCCTCCTCTCGGTGATGACGGCCCTCTGGCGTCAGGCCCTAAATGGTGGGCTCCCCACATTTTCTGATGTGCGCCCAGTGGTGCGAGGACACTCCAGCCAGGTTCCCATTCCCATGGGGATGTGGGCCTTCTGCGCTGAGGTCTCAACTCCTGGGTTGCTCACAGTTTTGTGATGTGGGCCCTCTGCTGTGAGTTCACTGTGGCCTGGATCCCATAGCCTCGGTGTTCTGGGCCGCCTGCTGGAAGGTCTAAATGCTGGAATCCTCACGTTTTTTATATTATGTGCCCTGTGTTGTGAGGCTACTCCTGCCTGCCTCACTCCAAGGCCCTTGGTGATGTGGGTCCTCTGGTTTGAGGACACATGTGCTGGGTTCCTCACCTTAAGATGATGAGGCCCCACTGGTGTGAGGATAATCCTGACTGGGTCCCATCCCCTTTGTGATGTGGGCCCTCTGGTGAGAGTCTGATCCTGGCTGGGTTCCTCACCCATCTGTGAGGTGGGCCCTCTACTATCAGGTAACTCTTGCCTGGGTTGCTCACCTCGCCTTGTTGACATGGGCCCTCTGGTGGCAATTGGACCCTGCTGGGAGCCTCCTCAGCTCTGTGATGAGGGCCCTCTGACGTCAGGCCCTAACTGCTGGGCTCCCCAACTTTTCTTAGTGAGCCCAGTGTTGCTCAAGCACTCCTCTTAGGTTCCCATCCCCATGGGGATGTGGGCCTTCTGCTCTGAGGTTCCAACGGCTGGGTTGATCACAATTTCATGATGTGGGCTCTCTGGTGTTAGTTCACTGTGGCCTGGATCCCATAGCCTCTGTGGTCTTGGCTGCCTGCTGGGAGGTTCCAACTGCTCGATTCCTCAACTTTTGTATTCTATGGGTCCTGTGTTGTGATGCTCCTCCTGCCTGCCTCACTCGCAACCCCTTCGTGATGTGGGTCTTCTGGTTTGAGGCCACATGTGCTGGGTTAGGCAACTTTCAATGATGTGGCCCCACTGGTGTGAGGACACTCCTGCCTGGTTCCCATCCCCTTGGTGATGTGGGCCTTCTGGTGACAGTCTTATCCTGGCTGGGTTCCTCACTCTTCTGTGAGGTAGGCCCTCTGCTGTGAGGTCAATCCTGCCTGACTTGCACACATCACCTTGGCGACGTGGGCCCTCTGTTGGCACATGGAACCTGCTGGGAGCCTCCTGCCCTCGGTGATGATGGCCCTCTAGCATCAGGCTCTAACTGCTGGGCTCCCCACGTTTTCTGATGTGAGCCCAGTGATGCCAGGACACTCCTGTCAGGTTCCCATCCCCATGGGGATGTGGGCTTTCTGCTCTGAGGTCCCAATGCCTGGGTTGCTCACAGTTTCATGATGTGGGCTCTCTGGTGTTAGTTAACTCCTGCCTGCATCCCATAGCTTCTGTGCTCTCGGCCGCCTGCTGGGAGGTTCCAAATGCTGGATTCCTCACTTTTTTTATTCTTTGGGCCCTCTGTTTTTAGGCTACTCCTACCTGCCTCACTCCCATCCCCTTTGTGATGTATGTCCTCTGATATGAGGCCACATGTGCTGGGTTCCTCACCTTTCGATGATGTGGCCCCACTGGTGGGAGGACAGTCCTGACTGGTTCCCATCCCCTTGGTGTTGTGGGCCCTCTGGTGAGAGTCTCATCCTGCCTCGGTTCCTCACCCTTCTGTGAGATAGGCCCTCTGCTGTGAGGTCACTACTGCCTGGCTGGCGCATGCCACCTTGTAGATGTGGGCCCTCTGTTGGCAGTTGGAACCTGCTGGGAGTCTCCTCACCTCAGTTATGAGGGCCCCCTGGCGTCAGGCCCTAACTGCTGGGCTCCTAACTTTTTCTGATATGTGCTAAGTGGTGTAAAGCCACTCCTGCCAGGTTCCCATCCCAATGGGGATGTGGGCCTTCTGTTCTGAGGTCCCAACAGCTGGGCTGCTCACAGGTTCATGATGTGGGCCCTCTGCTGTGAGTTCACTGCGGCCTGGATCCCATAGCCTCGGTGCTCTGGGCCACTTGCTGGGAGGTTCCAACTGCTGGATTCCTCAACTTTTATATTCTATGGACCCTGTGTTGTGAGGCCAGTCCTGCCAGCCTCATTCCGAACCCCTTGGTGATGTGGTTCCTCTGGTTTGAGGACACATGTGCTGGGATCCTCACCTTTCGATGATGTTGTCCCACTGGTGTGGGGACACTCCTGCCTGGTTCCCATCCCCTTGGTGATGTGGGCCCTCTGGTGAGAGTCTGATCCTGGCTGTGTTCCTCACCCTTCTGTGAGGTGGGCCCTCTGCTGTGAGGTCACTCCTGCCAGACTGGCACACATCGCCTTGGCGACATTGGCCCTCTGGTGGCAGCTGGAGCCTGCTGGGAGCCTCCTCCTCTCGGTGATGAGTGCCCTCTAGCGTCAGGCCCTAACTTCTGAGCACCCCACGTTTTCTGATGTGAGCCCAGTGATGCCAGGACACTCCTGTCATGTTCCCATCACCATGGGGATGTGGGCCTTCTGCTCTGAGGTCCCAATGTCTGGGTTGCTCACAGTTTCATGATGTGGGCTGTCTGGTGTTAGTTCACTCTGGCCTGGTTCCTCTAGCCTCTGTGCTCTGGGCCGCCTGCTGGGAGGTTCCAACTGCTGGATTCCTCACCTTTCTTATTTTTGGGCCCTCTGTTATGAGGCTCCTCCTGCCTGCCTCACTCCCAGCCCCTTGGTGATGGGTGTCCTATGGTTTGAAGCCACATGTTCTGGGTTCCTCACCTTTAGATGATGTGGCCCTACTCATGTGAGGACACTCCTGCCTGGTTCCAATCCATTTGGTGATGTGGGCCCTCTGGTGCGAGTCTGATCCTGACTGGGTTCGTCACACTTCTCTGAGGTGGGCCCTCTGCTGTGAGGTCATTCGTGCCTGGTTGGCACACATCGCCTTGGCGACGTCAGCCCTCTGGTGGCAGTTGGAGCCTGCTGGGAGCCTCCTTCCCTTGGTGATGAGGGTCCTCTGGCGTCAGGCCCTAACTGCTGGTCGCCCAAAATTTTCTGATACGTTCTCAGTGGTGCGAGGACACTCCTACCAGAATTCCATCCCCATGGGGATGTGGGCCTCCTGCTCTGAGGTCCCAATGGCTGGTTTGCTCAGTTTCATGACATGGGCCCTCTTCTGTGAGTTCACTGTGGCCTGGATCCCATAGCCTCGGTGCTCTGGGCCGCCTGCTGGGAGGTTCCAACTGCTGGATTCCTCACTTTTTTATTCTATGTGCCCAGTGTTGTGAGGTTACTCCTGCCTGCCTCACTCCGAGGTCCTTGGTGATGTGGGTCCTCTGGTTTGAGGACACATGTGCTGAGTACCTCAGCTTTCGATGATGTGGCCCCACTGATGTGAAGACACTCCTGCCTGGTTCCCATCCCCTTGGTGATGTGGGCCCTCTGGTGAGAGTCTGATGTTGGCTGGGTTTCTCACCCTTCTGTGAGGTGGGACCTCTGCTGTGAGGTAACTCCTGCCTGGCATGCTCACGTTGCCTTGGCAATGTGAGCCCTCAGGTGGCAGTTGGAGCCTGCTGGGAATCTCCTCCCCTCAGTTATGAGAGCTCTGGATAAAACACATAGGCCCTTCTTTGCCAAGTGCATTATTTTCCAAGTTCTGTCTCTTTTCCTATGCTTTAAGAACTACTCCCGTGTACGTTCTGAAATCAGTTTCCAGCAATTCTGCCCGGCATTCAAGTCCTCATCGCAGCCTTACTTCAGTATAATTTTGGATGATAGCTGTCATTTATAACTCCGCAGGTTTCTGAATTACAGTGCCCCTGAGCTCCTTTCTTCAACTCGCTTTCTTGTGAGCTGGCCGCAACACCGCAGGATCTCCTCAGGCCCTAATCTAGTTCCAGCATGGCACGCAGAGCCTTTGGTTCATTTATCTTCCTGGTGGGAAATGAGAGTTAAATTTGCCCGTCCAGACACCTACAGATAGTCTCCCATTGCTTCTCCTTATTCCTGTTCATCTTCCGAAGAAATTGCAAACAGGGCCAAACAGGAGGTTAAAGGCACTGACTCTCCAAGTGGGGAGAGTGTTAGTAAAGCGTCTGGAATGTTGCACCCGAGTACCAGGGGACGAAAACTGAGACACATTTGAACACGTTTCCCGATCACACGGTGGATCATACTCTTGGTTCCACATGCATGTTTTAGCTGAAGGAAGAATCCCTTAAACATGGAGAGTTGAGACCCATGGAATGGGTACCATGCAATATGACTTCAAAGGGTCTGCATTTGCTCACCAAACCTCACCAATCCTATCACTGCTGCGTTTATGCCACTGTACACACGCTTCATTCTCTTCCGGAGACATATAAATCCATAGGTTTTAAGATTCTTACTAGTCAGGTATATTGTTAGGCGTTTAATATGGGGTGTTGAGTCCAATTCGTTGAGCAAGGAGTAGCTCTTGTCTATTACATATTTGGCTTATGGAACGGTATCTGTGCTAATTTCAATCTCTGGTTTTATGCAGCACCCCAACTCACCTTTCCCCTTAAGCAAGTATAAGTTGGTTTTCTACATTTGACACCCTGTTCTGTTTTGTAATTCAGTTCCTGTGTAGCCAAGTTTACATTCCATGTAGTAGTGATATCTTATGATGTTTCTTTTTCTGTGTGACTTATTTCACTTATAATCATCGTACCTGAATCCACTCATTATGCTGCTACGGGCCTGATGACATAGATTTCATTGCTGAGTGATATTGCATTGTACGTAATTACCACAACTTCTTTATCCATTTTTCGCTTTCTGTGATATTGAACTTGTACCGTAAACGAGGTTCTTGTAAACAGAGCCGGCCCAAACTTTGGGGTGGCTGTGTCTTTTTGATTTTAATTTCCCTAAGCTATAGGACCATAAGTGGAAGTGCCCTAGGCTCTGTTGCTTTGTTTTTTAGATGTTTCAGGAAACACCATACACTTCTCCAGAGTGGCTGCTGGCAATTTACATCCCGCCCATCAGCATAACAAGGCTCCCAGTTCTCCATGACCTATCCTGCCTTTCTGGATTTTACACTTTTTTCAGATGGCCCTTTTGACTGGGGGGCAGTGAGACTTCATTGTAGTGCAGATTTCCTTTGCAAATTTGCTTGGTTGGCCAAAAAGTGCGTATGCGTTTTTTCCTGAATATATTCAGGAAAAAACGCATACGCCCTTTTTGGCCAAGTGCATCATTGTGGACGTTCTGCCTCTTTTCCTATGCTTTACATGCAATTCCAGTCTACCTCCTGAAATCGGTTTCCTGCAATTCTGCCCCGCTTTCAAGTCCTCTTGTCAGCCTTCCTTCAATATATTTTTGGACGATAGCTGTCATTTATAACTCTGCAGGTTTGTGAATTACAGTGCCCCTGAGCTCCTTTCTTCAACTCGCTTTCTCGTGAGCTGGCCGCAACACCGCAGGATTGCTTCGGGCCCTAGTTTGGTTCCGGCATGGCATGCTGATCCTTTGGTTAATTCCTCTTCCTGGTGGGAAATGAGAGTTAAATTTGCCCGTCCAGACACCTCCACCTAGTCTCTCATTGGTTCTCCCTATTCCTGTTCATTTTCCACAGAGATTGCAAACTCGGCCAAACAGGAGGTTAAAGGCACTGACTCTCCAAGTGGGCAGAGTGTTAGTAAAGCGTCTGGAATGTTGCACCCGAGTACCAGGGGACGAAAACTGAGACACATTTGAACACGTTTCCCGATCACATGGTGGATCATACTCTGGGTTCCACATGCATGTTTTAGCTGAAGGAAGAATCCCTTAAACCTGGAGAGTTGAGACCCATGGAATGGGTACCATGCAATATGACTTCAAAGGGTCTGCATTTGCTCACCAAACTTCACCAATCCTATCACTGCTGCGTTTATGCCGCTGTACACACGCTTGATTCTCTTTCGGAGACATATAAATCCTTAGGTATTAAGATTATTACTAGTCAGGTATATTCTTAGGCGTTTAATGTGGGGTGTTGAGTCCATTTCGTTGAGCAAGGAGTAGCTCTTGTCTATTACATATTTGGCTTATGGAACGGTATCTGTGCTAATTTCAATCTCTGGTTTTATGCAGCACCCCAACTCACCTTTCCCCTTAAGCAAGCATAAGTTGGTTTTCTACATTTGAGACCCTGTTCTGTTTTGTAATTCAGTTCCTGTGTAGCCAAGTTTACATTCCGTGTAGTAGTGATACCTTATGATGTTTCTTTTTCTGTGTGACTGATTTCACTTAGAATCATCGTACCTGAATCCACTCATTATGCTGCTACGGGCCTGATGACATAGATTTCATTGCTGAGTGATATTGCATTGTACGTAAGTACCACAACTTCTTTATCCATTTTTCGCTTTCTGTGATATTGAACTTGTACCGTAAACGAGGTTCTTGTAAACAGAGCCGGCCGAAACTTTGGGGTGGCTGAGTCTTTTTGATTTTAATTTCCCTAAGCTATAGGACCATAAGTGGAAGTGCCCTAGGCTCTGTTGCTTTGTCTTTTTGATGTTTCAGGAAACACCATACACTTCTTCAGAGTGGCTGTTGGCAATTTACATCCCGCCCATCAGCTTAACAAGGCTCCCAGTTCTCTATGGTCTGTCCTGCCTTTCTGGATTTTACACTTTTTTCAGATAGCCCTTTTGACCGGGGGGGCAGTGACACTTCATTGTAGTGCAGATTTCCTTTAAAAGCTTGCTTGGTTGGCCAAAAAGGGCGTATGCGTTTTTTCCTGAATATATTCAGGAAAAAACGCATACGCCCTTTTTGGCCAAGTGCATCATTGTGGACGTTCTGCCACTTTTCCTATGCTTTACATGCAATTCCTGTCTACCTCCTGAAATCGGTTTCCTGCAATTCTGCCCCGCTTTCAAGTCCTCTTGGCAGCCTTACTTCAATATATTTTTGGACGATAGCTGTCATTTATAACTCTGCAGGTTTGTGAATTACAGTGCCCCTGAGCTCCTTTCTTCAACTCGCTTTCTTGTGAGCTGGCCGCAACACCGCAGGATTGCTTCAGGCCCTAGTGTGGTTCCGGCACGGCATGCTGAGCCTTTGGTTAATTCCTCTTTCTGGTGGGAAATGAGAGTTAAATTTGCCCGTCCAGACACCTCCAGCTAGTTTCTCATTGGTTCTCCCTATTGCTGTACATTTTCCACAGAAATTACAAACTGGGCCATACAGGAGGTTAAAGTCACTGACTCTCCAAGTGGGGAGAGTGTTAGTAAAGCATCTGGAGTGTTGCACCCGAGTACCAGGGGACGAAAACTGAGACACATTTGAACACGTTTCCTGATCACACGGTGGATCATACTCTGTGTTCCACATGCATGTTTTAGCTGAAGGAAGAATCCCTTAAACTTGGAGAGTTGAGACCCATGGAATGGGTACCATGCAATATGACTTCAAAGGGTCTGCATTTGCTCACTGAACCTCACCAATCCTATCACTGCTGCGTTTATGCCGCTGTACACACGCTTGATTCTCTTTCGGAGACATATAAATCCGTAGTTTATAAGATTATTTCTAGTCCGGGGTATTTTTAAGCGTTTAATATGGGGTGTTGAGTCCACTTCGTTGAGCAAGGAATAGCTCTTGTCTATTACATATTTGGCTTATGGAACGGTATCTGTGCTAATTTCAATCTGTGGTTTTATGCAGCACCCCAACTCACCTTTCCCCTTAAGCAAGCATAAGTTGGTTTTCGACATTTGAGACCCTGTTCTGTTTTGTAATTCAGATCCTGTGTAGCCAAGTTTACATTCCGTGTAGTAGTGATATCTTATGATGTTTCTTTTTCTGTGTGACTTATTTCACTTAGAATCATCGTACCTGAATCCACTCATTATGCTGCTACGGGCCTGATGACATAGATTTCATTGCTGAGTGATATTGCATTGTACGTAAGTACCACAACTTCTTTATCCATTTTTCGCTTTTGTGATATTGAAGTTGTACCGTAAACAAGATTCTTGTAAACAGAGCCGTCCCAAACTGTGGGGTGGCTGTGTCTCTTTGATTTTAATTGCCCTAAGCTATAGGACCATAAGTGGAAGTGCCCTAGGCTCTGTTGCTTAGTTTTTTAGATGTTACAGGAAACACCATACACTTCTCCAGAGTGGCTGTTGGCAATTTACATCCCGCCCACCAGCATAAGAAGGCTCCCAGTTCTTCATGGCCTGTCCTGCCTTTCTGGATTTTACACTTTTTTCATATGGCCCTTTTGACCGGGGGGCAGCGAGACTTCATTGTAGTGCAGATTTCCTTTGCAAGCTTGCTTGGTTGGCCAAAAAGGGCGTATGCGTTTTTTCCTGAATATATTCAGGAAAAAACGCATACGCCCTTTTTGGCCAAGTGCATCATTGTGGACGTTCTGCCTCTTTTCCTATGCTTTACATGCAATTCCCGTCTACCTCCTGAAATCGGTTTCCTGCAATTCTGCCCCACTTTCAAGTCCTCTTGGCAGCCTTACTTCAATATATTTTTGGACGATAGCTGTCATTTATAACTCTGCAGGTTTGTGAATTACAGTGCCCCTGAGCTCCTTTCTTCAACTCGCTTTCTTGTGAGCTGGCCGCAACACCGCAGGATTGCTTCAGGCCCTAGTGTGGTTCCGGCACGGCATGCTGAGCCTTTGGTTAATTCCTCTTTCTGGTGGGAAATGAGAGTTAAATTTGCCCGTCCAGACACCTCCAGCTAGTTTATCATTGGTTCTCCCTATTCCTGTACATTTTCCGCAGAAATTGCAAACTGGGCCATACAGGAGTTTAAAGGCACTGACTCTCCAAGTGGGGAGAGTGTTAGTAAAGCGTCTGGAGTGTTGCACCCGAGTACCAGGGGACGAAAACTGAGACACATTTGAACACGTTTCCCAATCACACGGTGGATCATAATCTGTGTTCCACATGCATGTTTTAGCTGAAGGAAGAATCCCTTAAACCTGGAGAGTTGAGACCCATGGAATGGGTACCATGCAGTATGACTTCAAAGGGTCTGCATTTGCTCACCGAACCTCACCAATCCTATCACTGCTGCGTTTATGCCGCTGTACACACGCTTGATTCTCTTTTGGAGACATATAAATCCATAGGTTTTAAGATTCTTACTAGTCAGTTATATTCTTAGGCGTTTAATATGGGGTGTTGAGTCCACTTCGTTGAGCAAGGAGTAGCTCTTGTCTATTACATATTTGGCTTATGGAACGGTATCTGTGCTAATTTCAATCTCTGGTTTCATGCAGCACCCCAACTCACCTTTCTTCTTAAGCAAGCATAAGTTGGTTTTCTACATTTGAGACCCTGTTCTGTTTTGTAATTCAGTTCCTGTGTAGCCAAGTTTACATTCCGTGTAGTAGTGATATCTTATGATGTTTCTTTTTCTGTGTGACTTATTTCACTTAGACTCATCATACCTGCATCCACTCATTATGCTGCTACGGGCCTGATGACATAGATTTCATTGCTGAGTGATATTGCATTGTACGTAAGTACCAAAACTTCTTTATCCATTTTTTGCTTTCTGTGATATTGAACTTGTACTGTAAACGAGGTTCTGTAAACAGAGCCGTCCCAAACTTTGGGGTGACCGTGTCTTTTTGATTTTAATTTCCCTAAGCTATAGGACCATAAGTGGAAGTGCCCTAGGCTCTGTTGCTTTGTTTTTTAGATGTTTCAGGAAACACCATACACTTCTCCAGAGTGGCTGTTGGCAATTTACATCCCGCCTACCAGCATAACAAGGCTCCCAGTTCTCCATGGCCTGTCCTGCCTTTCTGGATTTTACACTTTTTTCAGATGGCCCTTTTGACCGGGGGGCAGTGAGACTTCATTGTAGTGCAGATATCCTTTGCAAGCTTGCTTGGTTGGCCAAAAAGGGCGTATGCGTTTTTTCCTGAATATATTCAGGAAAAAACGCATACGCCCTTTTTGGCCAAGTGCATCATTGTGGACGTTCTGCCTCTTTTCCTATGCTTTACATGCAATTCCCGTCTACCTCCTGAAATCGGTTTCCTGCAATTCTGCCCCGCTTTCAAGTCCTCTTGGCAGCCTTACTTCAATATATTTTTGGACGATAGCTGTCATTTATAACTCTGCAGGTTTGTGAATTACAGTGCCCCTGAGCTCCTTTCTTCAACTCGCTTTCTTGTGAGCTGGCCGCAACACCGCAGGATTGCTTCAGGCCCTAGTGTGGTTCCGGCACGGCACGCTGAGCCTTTGGTTAATTCCTCTTCCTGGTGGGAAATGAGAGTTAAATTTGCCCGTCCAGACACCTCCAGCTAGTCTCTCTTTCGTTCTCCCTATTCCTGTTCATTTTCCACAGAAACTGCAAACTGGGCCAAACAGGAGGTTAAAGGCACTGACTCTCCAAGTGGGGAGAGTGTTAGTAAAGCATCTGGAATGTTGCACTCGAGTACCAGGGGACGAAAACGAGACACATTTGAACACGTTTCCCGATCACACGCTGGATCATACTCTGGGTTCCACATGCATGTTTTAGCTGAAGGAAGAATCCCTTAAACCTGGAGAGTTGAGACCCATGGAATGGGTACCATGCAATATGACTTCATAGGGTCTGCATTTGCTCACCGAACCTCACCAATCCTATCACCGCTGCGTTTATGTCGCTGTACACACGCTTGATTCTCTTTCGGAGACATATAAATCGGTAGGTTTTTAGATTATTTCTAGTCAGGTATATTGTTAGGCGTTTAATATGGGGTGTTGAGTACACTTCGTTGAGCAAGGAGTAGCTCTTGTCTATTACATATTTGGCTTATGGAATGGTATCTGTGCTAATTTCAATCTGTGGTTTCATGCAGCACCCCAACTCACCTTTCCCCTTAAGCAAGCATAAGTTGGTTTTCTACATTTGAGACCCTGTTCTGTTTTGTAATTCAGATCCTGTGTAACCAAGTTTACATTCCGTGTAGTAGTGATATCTTATGATGTTTCTTTTTCTGTGTGACTTATTTCACTTAGAATCATCGTACCTGAATCCACTCATTATGCTGCTACGGGCCTGATGACATAGATTTCATTGCTGAGTGATATTGCATTGTACGTAAGTACCACAACTTCTTTATCCATTTTTCGCTTTTGTGATATTGAAGTTGTACCGTAAACAAGATTCTTGTAAACAGAGCCGTCCCAAACTGTGGGGTGGCTGTGTCTCTTTGATTTTAATTGCCCTAAGCTATAGGACCATAAGTGGAAGTGCCCTAGGCTCTGTTGCTTAGTTTTTTAGATGTTACAGGAAACACCATACACTTCTCCAGAGTGGCTGTTGGCAATTTACATCCCGCCCATCAGCATAACAAGGCTCCCAGTTCTTCATGGCCTGTCCTGCCTTTCTGGATTTTACACTTTTTTCATATGGCCCTTTTGACCGGGGGGCAGCGAGACTTCATTGTAGTGCAGATTTCCTTTGCAAGCTTGCTTGGTTGGCCAAAAAGGGCGTATGCGTTTTTTCCTGAATATATTCAGGAAAAAACGCATACGCCCTTTTTGGCCAAGTGCATCATTGTGGACGTTCTGCCTCTTTTCCTATGCTTTACATGCAATTCCCGTCTACCTCCTGAAATCGGTTTCCTGCAATTCTGCCCCACTTTCAAGTCCTCTTGGCAGCCTTACTTCAATATATTTTTGGACGATAGCTGTCATTTATAACTCTGCAGGTTTGTGAATTACAGTGCCCCTGAGCTCCTTTCTTCAACTCGCTTTCTTGTGAGCTGGCCGCAACACCGCAGGATTGCTTCAGGCCCTAGTGTGGTTCCGGCACGGCATGCTGAGCCTTTGGTTAATTCCTCTTTCTGGTGGGAAATGAGAGTTAAATTTGCCCGTCCAGACACCTCCAGCTAGTTTATCATTGGTTCTCCCTATTCCTGTACATTTTCCGCAGAAATTGCAAACTGGGCCATACAGGAGTTTAAAGGCACTGACTCTCCAAGTGGGGAGAGTGTTAGTAAAGCGTCTGGAGTGTTGCACCCGAGTACCAGGGGACGAAAACTGAGACACATTTGAACACGTTTCCCAATCACACGGTGGATCATAATCTGTGTTCCACATGCATGTTTTAGCTGAAGGAAGAATCCCTTAAACCTGGAGAGTTGAGACCCATGGAATGGGTACCATGCAGTATGACTTCAAAGGGTCTGCATTTGCTCACCGAACCTCACCAATCCTATCACTGCTGCGTTTATGCCGCTGTACACACGCTTGATTCTCTTTCGGAGACATATAAATCCATAGGTTTTAAGATTCTTACTAGTCAGTTATATTCTTAGGCGTTTAATATGGGGTGTTGAGTCCACTTCGTTGAGCAAGGAGTAGCTCTTGTCTATTACATATTTGGCTTATGGAACGGTATCTGTGCTAATTTCAATCTCTGGTTTCATGCAGCACCCCAACTCACCTTTCCTCTTAAGCAAGCATAAGTTGGTTTTCTACATTTGAGACCCTGTTCTGTTTTGTAATTCAGTTCCTGTGTAGCCAAGTTTACCTTCCGTGTAGTAGTGATATCTTATGGTGTTTCTTTTTCTGTGTGACTTATTTCACTTAGAATCATCGTACCTGAATCCACTCATTATGCTGCTACGGGCCTGATGACATAGATCTCATTGCTGAGTGATATTGCATTGTACGTAAGTACCACAACTTCTTTATCCATTTTTCGCTTTCTCTGATATTGAACTTGTACCGTAAACGAGGTTCTTGTAAACAGAGCCGTCCCAAACTTTGGGGTGGCTGTGTCTTTTTGATTTTAATTTCCATAAGCTATAGGACCATAAGTGGAAGTGCCCTAGGCTCTGTTGCTTTGTTTTTTAGATGTTTCAGGAAACACCATACACTTCTCCAGAGTGGCTGCTGGCAATTTACATCCCGCCCATCAGCATAACAAGGCTCCCAGTTCTCCATGGCCTGTCCTGCCTTTCTGGATTTTACACTTTTTTCAGATGGCCCTTTGACCGGGGTGAAGTGAGACTTCATTGTAGTGCAGATTTCCTTTGAGAGCTTGCTTGGTTGGCCAGAAAGGGCGTATGCGTTTCTTCCTGAATATATTCAGGAAAAAACGCATACGCCCTTTTTGGCCAAGTGCATCATTGTCGACGTTCTGAGTGTTTTCATATGTTTTCAGTACAATTCCTGTCTACCTCCTGAAATCAGTTTCCTGCAGTTCTGCCTTGCTCTCAGTGCCTCTTCATAGCCTTACCTCAATATACTTTTGGAGAATAGTTGGCCTTTATAACTCTGCAGGTTTTTGAATTGCAGTGGCCCTTAGCTTCATTTTTCAGCTCTTATTTTTGTGATCTTGCCTCATATCCACAGGATTTCTTCAGGCCCTATTCTTCTTCTGGGGCGCCTTGCTCTGCCTTTGGTTAATTCTTCTTCCTGATGTGAAATTAGAGTGACATGTGCCCATTGAAACCGCTACAGCTATTTTCTCACTGGTTCCCCCTATTCCCATTCATCCTCCGCACTAACTGCAGACTGTGCGATACCGGAACTTAAAGGCATTGACTCTCCATGTGGAGATGTTGTTAGTAAAGTGGCTGGAATGTTGATCCGGAGCCCCAGGAGAGGAAAATGAGGTGCATTTTAGAAACCTTTCCCGATCATATGGTATACCATCCGCTGGATTTCCCATGCATGGTTTAGCTGTAGGAAGATTCCCTTCAACTTGGAGTGTTGGGACCCTTGGAATAAGTAGCATGAAGTATTGCATTAAACTTTCGGCAGTTGCTCACCAAAGCTCTCCAATCCTTTCAGCCCCAAGTGTCCAGCCTTATGTCTTATCCAGCTGTGGGTTTATATGTGGTCATTCCAGGTTGCATCACAGCCCCTGAGCGAATTTTGTAAGAATTTTTCTCTCTTTCATTGTTTCTGCGTTTTGGTTTTAAAATTTATTTCTATAATGGGGTTTAGCTCATTTTCACTGCTGTGTTTGTGCCGCTCTGCGCACACTTGATTCCCTTATGGAGATATATCAATACATGGGTTTTAAGATTCTTATTACTCAGATATATTTCTCTGCGGTGTATAGGGTGTGTTGAGGCCAGTTCATTGAGCGAGGTGTAGATCTTGTCTGATACCTATTTGGTTTATTGAACGGTATCTGTGCTAATTTCAAACTCTGGTTTTATGCATCACCCCACCTCTCCTTTCCCCTTAAGCTGACATAAGTGTGTTTTCTAAATGTGAGACACTGTTCTGTTTTGTAATTCATTTTTTGTGCAGCCATATTTATCCTCCCTCTATAAGTGATATCTTATGATATGTTTCTTTTTCTGTTTGACTTATTTCAAGTAGTATTATCGGACCTCAATCCACTCTTTATCCTTCTACTAGCCTTATTACATTGATTTCATGGTGAAGAGATATTCCATTGTACATAAGTACCACATTTTCTTTATCTATTGTTCTCTTTCCTGGGATATTTAAGGTGTACTGAAGTTGAGGTTCTTGTAAACAGAGTAGCCCTAAACTGTGGTGTGCTTGTGTCTTGTTGATTTTTAGACTTCCCTAGATATACTCCCGTGATTGGAAGTGCCCTATGCTCTGTCGCTCTGTTTTTTAGATGATTTAGGAACCACCATACACTTCTCCAGAGTGGCTCTCGGCAGTTCACACACTGTCCATCAGCGTATAAAGGCTCCCTGTTCTCCATGGCCTGTCCTGCATTTCTGGTGTTTACAATTTTTTCGGATGGCCCTTTTGACCGGTGGGAAATGAGACTTCTTTGTTGTGCACATTTGCATTGCTTGCTTGCTTGGTTGCCCATAAAGTGCATATGCGTTTTTTCCTGGATATATTCAGGAAATAACGCATACTCCCTTTTGGGCCAACTGCATCATTGTCGAAATTCTGCCGCTTTTCATGTGCTTTAAAGGCGAGTCCAATCTATCTCTTGAAATCTGTTTCTTGCAATTCTGTCTTGCATTCAGATCCTCTTCTTTGCCTTACCTCAACATATTTTTGGACGTTAGTTTTCATTTATAACTCTGCAGGTTTGTGAATTGCAGTGACCCTGAGCTCCATTTTTTAAGTTGCTCTTTTGTGAGCTGGCCTCAAAACCGCAGGATTGCTTCAGGCCCTATTTTGGCTCCGGCGAGGCGGGCTGAGCCTTTTTTTAATTCTTATTCTTAATGGGAAATTAGAGTGACATGTGCCCGTCCAAACCCCTACAACTATTCTCTCATTGTTTCCCCCTCTTCCCGTTCATCCTCCTCACAATTTGCAAAATGTGTGAAACAGAAGTTTAAATGTGCTGATTCTCTAAGTGGGGAGATTCTAAGTAACGTGGCTGGAATGATGAACAGGAGCACCAGGAGAGGATAAATGAGGTGCATTTTAGACACATCTCCCGATCACATGGTGTACAGTCCTCTGGGTTTTCCATGCATGTTTTAGCTGTAGGAAGATTCCTTGAACCTGCAGATTTGGGACCCATTGAATGGGTACCAGGTAGTATTACTTTAAAGGGTGTGCATTTCCTCACCCAACCTCACATTTCTCTTAGCACGAACAGTTTCCAGCCTTATGTCTCATCCTGCTGTGGGTCTAGATGTGTTCAATCCATGTTGCATCACCGTCCCTGAGGAAAAGTTGTAAGAGGTTTTCTCTGTCTCTCTGTCGTTTATTTTTTTCAATTTATTACTATATTGGTTACAGCTGATTTTCAAAGCTCTGTTTCTTGCTGCTGTACATCCACTTGATTCACGTACAGAGAGACATCAATAAATTCTTTTTCAGATTCTTACCAGTCATAGATATTCTTTTCCGGTGACTTGAGTGTGCTGAGTGCAGTTCTTTTAGCTACCGTGTAGGCCTTGTTGATTATCAGTTTGGTATTTGGAATGGTATCTTTGCTAATTTCAACCTCCTGGATGATGCCTCACCCCTCCCCACCTTTCCCGTTTAGCAGCCTTACGCGTGTTTTCTACATATTTGACTATGTTTTTGTTTTGTAATTTATTTCATGTGTAGCCATTTTGGATTCCACCTTTAAGTGATATCTTATGATATGTGTCTTTTTCTTTTTGAATTATGTCACTTAGAATGATCATACGTAACTCCTCCGGAGTTGTTACAACTGGCCATATTTCATTGATTTCCAGGCTGAGTAATATTCCACTCTACATAAGTACCACATCTCTATCCATTTTTTCCCTCCAGAGACATTTAAGTTATATCCTAGTCGAGGATCTTTTAAACAGAGAGGCAGTAAACATTGGGGTGCCTGTGTCCTCTCGATTTTTGTTTTTCCCAAGATATACGCCCATGAGTGCAAGTGCCCTATGCTCTGTAGCTCATTTTTTAGATGCTTTAGTAAACACAATACACTTCTCCAGAATGGCCGTTGGCAATATACATTTCCACTATAAGCCTCACAGGGCTCCCTCTTCTCCTTGCCCTGTCCTGCATTTCTGGCGTTTACACTTTATGAGGATGGCTCTTCTGACTGATGCGAAGTGATATCTTTTGTAGTATTGATTTCCAGTGCCCACCTGTTTGGTTGGCTAAAAAAGTGTATGCCCTTTTCTTGAATATATACAGAAAAAAACGCATACAGCCTTTTTGGCCAACTGCAATGTCGGAAATGTTCAGCCCCTTTTCTTGTGCTTAATGGCGAATCCTTTCTACCTCCTCAAATCCCTTTCTTGCCATTCTCCCTTGCTTGCCAATCCTTTTCTTTGACTTTCCTCAAGACATTTTTCAGTGATAGATATTTTCAACTCTGCAGTTTCGTGAATTTTACTGCCCCTGAGTTCCATTGTTCAACTTGTGTTTATGGGAACTGGCCACAAAGCAGTGGGATTTCCTCAAGCCCTATACTGTTTCCATGGGCAACCCTAGCCTTTGGTCAATTCATCTTCCTGATTGGAAATTAGAGTGACATGTGCCTGTCTGAACACCTAGGACTTGTCTCTCATTGTTCCTCATCCTTCCGCTTCATCCTCTGGACAAATTCCAAACTGTACGCAACAGGATGTTGACAGTGTTGACATCTCCAAGTGGGGAGACTGTTAGTAAAGACGCTGGAGGGGTGAACCCGAGCACCAGGAGATGAGGAGATGAGATGCCTTTTCCAAACTCTTCCCGATCAGACGGTATACCATCCTCTGGGTGTGACAGACATGTTTTAGCAGTAGGAAGAGTCCCATTCATGTAAGGAGAACACCAGGGCTTTTTCAAAATCAGTGTCTCCCCGAAACCCAAACTGGGGAGTTTTTTAAGCTACGGCTACACATATGTTCATTAAGGGCCTTGGGAAGTAGGCAGAGTCCAAACTTTAGATGACTGAAGTCTTCAGGGTCAGAAGCACTCACCACCGGCTTCCCTTAGGTTACACTTTAACTGTCATTGATAGATGATGTCAATAAAAATATCTATTCTTTTTCCGATTATTTCCCCTTATAGGTTATTGCACAATATTGAGTGTAGTTCCCTGTGCTATACAGTAGTTCCTTGTTGATGATCTATTTTATACATAGCAGTGTGTATGTGTTAATTCCAAACTGTTAATTTATCCCTCCTCCCACCTTTCCCCTTTGGTAATAATAAATTATAAGATTTTATACTTCTCAGAAATGGGGGAGCTGAAAGAGAGGTATCATTTTCAATGGAAAAGCATTTAAAACAAGATTGAAGCTTTAACCAAGATTATTAGATGTACATCCTTGGAAAGAAATCACTTCATTTCTCTAATATTGACCTGACAAATAAGACAAACCTTTTCACTGAACTTGCTTATAATAAAGTGATGGAAATATCAAATGGAAGTGTTAGAAACATCTTATTTTACCCGAGCCTTATAAACTGTTCTATGTTAACTACAGTTTGGCTCACACATCTGTTCATTGAAGTTACAATAGTCTCAATTTCTGTTACTGATCCTCCAGAGTGGACCCCAACAAGGGTCCCCCTGCCCAGTGTCATTGGGGCCAACAGATCGAGACTGAGTTTGGTTCCCAAGCAAAGGAAACTTTATATTTTCATCAGAGAATGGAGAGGTGAGAGCATGCACTACCCCGTGGGCTGTGGGCTGGGCTGCTGTGTAGAGATCCTGTCAGGGTCAGTGAGAGGGAGGGGGCGGAGCTCTCAAGGGCCGGGTTGGCTGCAGCTCAGGCTCTATATCTCGGAGTCTGCACTGGGCCCCAGGAGCTGAGGTGTCGACCCAGCCATTCTGCACCAGGAAATCTGGTCTGAAGTGCCGGGTGTGGAACCTCTGCATGTGGGACCCTAGGAGCACGTGAAATTAGACAAAGCACAAAGGATAAAAAAGGTCAGACTTGACTTTATTGCCCACATTCTATTTTTATCTCCCAGGGATTTTTAATGGGCTTTGCTGGGGACAAACCCCTCCTCTGCCTTTTGTCCCGTTCCTCATTCTTGGAGTGCTGAGGGTGCAGACCCTTCTTCTGTAACTGCTGAGTGCTGAGTTGGGAGCCCTCATACCAGGGGACGAGGGTCAGAACTTCTCCCCAGCAGCCTCCAGGTGACGTTGATTGGCCCCAGGACCCCTGCCTCCCTGCTCGTCCGCCTGAGCACCAGCATTGGAAGTGTTATAGATTCTAATGACCTTTAAGGGTCCAGGAAAGAGATGTGCAGAGACGCTGTGGGGGCCGGTTTCACCCCACCCCACATTTGTTCGGCCACCTTAGGCTGACCGTTTCTGCCAGCCTAGATGCTCTGACCAGTAGTCTGCTCTTTCTTCAATTAGGCCCCTGAATTAACGTAAAAACAGCACCAGGTGTCAGAGCCCTGCCCGCTCAACTCCCAGACAGTCCAGGGTCAGTGGTGATCAAGGACCATGATGGCCACTGAGTCAACAGCCTTTTGAAGTAAACAGGAGTCCAGCCGGTCTTATTGGCCACCATCATCACGGTGTCTGTAGGCTTTTCTATGGTGACAGTGTGATATACGGTTCCCCCGCCAAGATTATTAGCTCCCCTCCGGGTGCAGGAAGTCCTGCAAGCAGTAGTCTACTCCTTCGGGACACACTATTGTTGTTTTATGAGAGAAACTCCAGGTCAAGTGATGTTCACACGAGTCGTCATGGTGCCCTGTTGCCCCCGGTTATCTCTCTGGATGTTGGAGTTGGAGGGCCTCCTCACTCGAGGTCGGTGTGCCCACGGAGCGAACCCTGCAACTTCAGGGCATGGTTGGTGATTAGGATCACCACGTGGGGTCCTTTTCCCTTAGGAGGGAGGTGGCCTTTTGGGCTGCTGATTTCCAGGTTTTTAGATACCGCCAGTATCTTGGCCAGATGTGGCAGTGGGCCAAGCCCCTTGGTGACTGTAGTTTATCCTACCTGGATGGCATTCTTGCGTTGTTCCATTTCAAGTGGTCCCAGTTTTTGCACTAATTCTCCAATGGCGATTCACCTTTCACCGGGAATGGAAAGGTCAAAGGGTTTAGCTCAATTAGGGAGTTCCAGGGCAAGGGTCTGAATTGACTGCTCTTTCCATTCTTGAAAGGCCACTTCTGGATTCTGTTCAAAAGGATCATCATCTTTTCCTTTCAGTGTTTCATATAGAGGCCCAGCTAGTAGACTGTAGTTAGGGATCCAGAAGCAGCAAACCCTGGCCTCCCCAGGAACCCCTAAGCTGTCTTCTAGTTTTAGAAAGGGGTAAGGCTGCAAATGGTTTCTTCCCTTTCCTGGGATGGGCTTCTCTGACCTTGTGTGAGAATGAAGCCCAGGCAGGTCACTGCAGTCTGTGATATTTGAGCTTTTTCTTGGACAACTTCTATCCTTTATTGGCTTGGTAGTTCAGAGGCCTCCTTAGTAGGGCTGGCGATCAGAATGTCGTCTGCATATTGAAGGAGGGTTTCCTTTTCCAGAGGTAGAACTTTTCGGTCTTTAGCTAAGCTTTCCCCAAAGATGGTGTGGGAATTTTTGAACCCTTGGGGCAAGACGGCCCGGAAATATTGTTTTAGTTGTATGTTGAGTCCTGCCACTCACAAGCCAAAATTTCTTGTGACTCTGGGACTAATGGAATACAAAAGAAGGCATCATTGAAGACTAATACAGAATACCATGTCCTGGTGGTTGGTAGAATGACCAGCAGGGTGTAGGAATCAGGAGCAACTGGAGGTATATCCTCGGTGGCTTCACTGACTGTCCTGACATCCTTTACCAGGTCCCCAGCAGCCCATGGGGCTCTCGTGGTCAGGCCAATCCCAGGATATGGAGCTCTCCTGGGCAGGTACCCCACCCCCAACCCAGCCCACGGGGCTCTCATGGTCAGGCCCCTCCCAGGATACAGAGCTACCCTTGCAGGTACCGTGGCAGGGCTGGGCACACAGGAACCATGCACATAGCCCTCATTGAAGAGCACCCCCAGCTCACCTGTCGCTCAGAGCTGACACAGAGCACCTCAGAGCAGGACTTGAACTAACAAACAGCAGCTCCGACAGGTCTGTGACCCTGGGCATCACTCTGTGTGGCCTCCCTCCACCTGGTCTTCCAGAGACTTCCACTGCACCCAGGGCACCAGGCCTCTGTCTCCAACCACCACCCACCCCTCCTCTCCCTGACTCCTGGGTTCCTCTCATTAGGAGAGGGTTTTCTTGAAGTTGTCTCCCACTCATGGGCCAGATAAAATGATTAGAAAACAAGCCAAAGCTGCAGCCCCTTGTCTATCCTGACTCTCAGGAGCCCACACCTGTTCCTTGGACCTGGCCGGTTCAGCAAGTTCCATTTTCTGCAACTGTGAGCCCCTGAGGGGTGATGATTGGCTGACCTGGGCAACCTTACCATGCCGGCCAGCCCTCCCCAGGTGTGCCTGGGTTGAGATCAATATAAATACCACTCCAGGCAGCAAAAGCCCCTGCAGCTGTGCCTGACGCCATTTTCTCTGCCCTGTCAGCAGTCTCGGGGCTGGGCTGGTGGGAGGGAGTGAGAGGCCACGGCTTTGTGGGTGGCCCAGTGTGAGTGGGGCTCTGCTGGACTTTCTGCAGCAGTTGCCAGGCTGCCACCTGCTAAAGAAGAGGATGTGTCACCCATACCTGCTGCTGGAATTTCTCCCTGGGCAGAGGTGAGGAAGGAAAAAAGCAGTGGGGGCAGGGACAGGACGGGTATCTCAGGCAGGGAAATGGAAATCTTCCAGAAGAGCACCCAGGGCCAGGACCATCCTGGCTGGCCTGCAGGCACCAAGTCAGCTGGCATGCTGTCACTCGTGTGGCTCCATGGCCCTTCCTCTAGGCTTTCAAGTCCTTGTATATATTCAGGTGTTTTACCTGGGAAGGGCGGGAACAGTTCAGCAGCAACTGGCCTGGGGCTCAGCTCACGTTTACTCACAGATGCCTCGGCACGGTGCCCCAGCTTTGCAATGAGGACGCTTGTTGTGTGGGGGCTGCTGGCTGAATGGGAGACGATTCCCCACCACTGACCAACTTCAGAATTGTTTACAACTGGAGCAAGTGCCCTGATACGGTTTTCCTCTGAGTAACTGGTGGGTTCTGTTTTTTTTTTCTCTTTTTCGTTTTTGGTTCAAGGTAGATTTTATTCCTCTTTTTTGTATTTACAGATATAAGCATGGAAATAATTTATTCATATAAATACATGTATGTGAAGGGAATAATTGTTTTTTCTGTTTTATTTTTTAAATTTTATTTCTTTTTAATTTTGAATTTTATTTTATATTTTTATACAGCAGGTTCTCATTGGTTATCTATTTTATACATATAAATGTTTACATGCCAATCCCAATCTCTCAACTCCTCCCACCACCACCCCTCCAAGAGCTTTCCCCCCTTGTTGTCCATACGATTGTTGTCTACATCTGTTGCTCTATTTATGCCTTGCAAAACGGTTAATCTGTACAGTTTTTCTAGGTTCCACATATATGCATGAATATACAAGATTTGTTTTTCTCTTTCTGACTTACTTCACTCTGTATGACAGTCTCTAGATCCATCGACGTCTCTACAAATGACCCAATTTCATTCCTTTCATGGCTTAGTAATATTCCATTTTATATATGTACCACATCTTTATGCATTCGTCTGTCTGTGGGCATTTAGGTTGCTTCCATTACCTCGATATTGTAAATAGTGATGCAATGAACATTGCGGTGAATGTCTCTTTTTGATTTATGGTTTTGTCTGGGTATATGTCCAGTCCTGGGATCGCTGTATCATATGGTAATTCTATTATTAGTTTCTTAAGAAACTCCATATTGTTCTCCATAGTGACTGTATCAACTTATATTCCCAACAATAGTGGAAGAGGGTTCCTTTTCTCCACACCCTTTCCAGCATTTGTTGTTTGTAGATTTTCAGATGATGCCCATTCTAACAGGTGTGAGGTGATACCTCATTGTTGAGTCCATTTCGTTGAGCAGGGGGTAGGTCTTGTCTATTACATATTTGGCTTATGGAACGGTATCTGTGCTAATTTCAATCTCTGGTTTTATGCAGCACCCCCTTAACTCACCTTTCCCTTTAAGCAAGCATAAGTTGGTTTTCTAATCTTGAGACCCTGTTCTGTTTTGTAATTCAGTTCATGTGTAGCCAAGTTTACATTCCGTGCATTAGTGATACCTTATGATGTTTCTTTTTCTGTGTGACTTATTTCACTTAGAATCATCATGCCTCAATCCACTCATTATGCTGGTACAGGCCTGGTGACACAGATTTCATTGCTGAGTGGTATTCTGTTGTACATAAGTACTGCAACTTCTTTATCAATTATTTGTTCTCTGGGATATTTAACTCGTACTGTAGAAGAGGTTCCTGTAAACAGAGCCGTCCCAAATTTTGGGGTGGCTGTGTCTTTTTGATTTTAATTTCCCTAAGCTATAGGACCATAAGTGGAAATGCCCTAGACTCTGTTGCTTTGTTTTTCAGATGTATCAGGAAACACCATACACTTCTCCAGAGTGGCTGTTGGCAATTTACATCCCGCCCATCAGCATAACAAGGCTCCTTTTTCCCCATGGCCTGTCTTGCCTTTCTGGATTTTACACTTTTCTCAGATGGCCCTTTAGACCGGGGGGAAGTGACACTTCATAGTAGTTCGGATTTCCATTGCAAGCTTGCTTGGTTTGCCAAAAAGGGCATATGTGTTTTTTCCTGAATATATTCAGGAACAAACTCATACGCCCTTTGTTGCCAAGTGCATCATTGTCGATGTTCTGCCTCTTTTCCTATGCTTTAAATGCAATTCCAGTCTACCTCCTGAAATCGGTTTCCTGAAATTCTGCCCCGCTTTCAAGTCCTCTTCGCAGCCTTACTTCAATATATTTTTGGACGTTATCTGTTATTTATAACTCTCCAGGTTTGTGAATTACAGGGCCCCTGAGCTCCTTTCTTCAACTCGCTTTCTTGTGAGCTGGCCGCAAACCCGCAAGACTGCTTCAGGCCCTAATCTGCTTCTGGCAGGGCACGCTGAGCCTTTGGTTAATTTCTCTTCCTGGTGGGAAATGAGTGTTAAATATACCCGTCCAGACACCTACCTCACTCTCAACCCCTTGGTGATGTGGGTCCTCTGGTTTGTGGCCACCTTTGCTGGGTTCCTCACCTTTCGATGATGTGGCCCCACTAGTGTGAGGACACTCCTGCTTGGTTCTCATCCACGTGGTTATGTGGACCCCCTGGTGAGAGTCTGTTCCTGGCTTTGTTCCTCACCCACCTGTGAGGGAGACCCTCTGCTGATAGGTCACTCCTGCATGGCTGGCACACATTGCCTTGGTGAAGTCAGCCGTGTGGTGGCAGTTGGAGCGTGCTGGGAATCTCCTCCCCCCGGTGATGAGGACCCTCTTGCGTCAGGCCCTAACTGCTGGACTCACCAACTTTTCTTAGGGAGCCCGGTGATGCTTTGGCACTCCTCTTAGGATCCCATCTCCATGGGGTTGTGGGCCTTCTGCTCTGAGGTCCCAACGGCTGGGTTGTTCACATTTTCATGATGTGGGCTCTCTGGTGTTCACAGAAGCCTGGATCCCATAGCCTCTGTGCTCTTGGCCGCCTGCTGGGAGGTTCCAACTGCTGGATTCCTCACTTTTTTAATTTTTTGGGCCCTCTGTTGTGAGGATCCTCCTGCCTGCCTCACTCCCATCCCCTTCGTGATGTGTGTCGTCTGGTTTGAGGCCACATGTGCTGGGTTCCTCACCTTTCGATGATGTGGGACCAATGGTCTTAGGAGACTCCTGCCTGGTTCACATCCCCTTGGTGATGTGGGCCCTCTGTTGAGAGTCTGATCCTGGCTGGGTTCCTCACCCATCTGTGAGGTGGGCCGTCTGATGTGAGGTCACTCCTGCCTGGCTTGCTCACCTCGCCTTGTGGACATGAGCCCTCTGGTGGCACTTGGAGCCTGCTGGGAGCCTCCTCTCCTCGGTGATGAGGGCCCTCTGGCATCAGGCCTTAACTGCTGGGCTCCCCACATTTTGTGATGTGCGCCCAGTGGTGCGAGGACACTCCAGCCAGGTTCACATCCCCATTGGGATGTGGGCCTTCTGCTCTGAGGTCCCAAAGCCTGGGTTGCTCACAGTTTCATGATGTGGGCTCTCTGGTATTAGTTCACTCCTGCCTGCATCCCATAGCTTCTGTGCTCTGGGCCGCCTGCTGGGAGGTTCCAACTGCTGGATTCCTCACCTTTCTTATTCTTTGGGCCCTCTGATTTTAGGCTACTCCTGCCTGCCTCACTCCCATTCCCTTTGTGATATGTGTCCTCTGATTTGAGGCCACATGTGCTGGGTTCCGCACCTTTCGATGATGTGACCCCACTGGAGGGAAGACAGTCCTGACTGGTTCCCATCCCCTTGCTGATGTGGGCCCTCAGGTGAGAGTCTGATCCTGGCTGGGTTCCTCACCCTTCTGTGAGGTGGGCCCTCTGCTGTGAGGTCAATCATGCCTGTCTGGCACAGGTCACCTTGGCGACGTGGGCCCTCTGGTGGCAGTTGGAGTGTGCTGGGATCCTCCTTCCCTCAGTGATGAGGGCCCTCTTGCCTTAGGCCATAACTGCAGGGCTCCCCACATTTTCTGATGTGCGCCAAGTGAGTGAGGAGACTCTTGCCAGGTTCCCATCCCCATGGCGATATGGGCCTTCTGCTCTGAGGTCAAAACGGCTGGCTTGCTCACAGTACCATGATGTGGGCCCTCTGCTGTGAGTTCACTCCGGCAAGGATCCCTTATCATCGGTGCTCTGAGCCGCCTGCTGGGAGGTTCCAACTGCTGGATTCCTCAACATTTTTATTCTATGTGCCCTCTGTTGTGAGGCTCCTCCTGCCTGCCTCACTGCCAGCCCCTTGGTGATGACTGTCCTATGGCTTGAGGCCACATGTGCTGCGTTCCTCACCTTTCGATGATGTGACCCCACTCGTGTGAGGACACTCCTGCCTGGTTCCCATCCCCTTGGTGAGGTGGGCCCTCTGGCGAGAGTCTAATCCTGGCTGGGTTCCTCAACGTTCTGTGAGGTAGGCCCTCTTCTGTGAGGTCACTCCTGCCTGGCTGGCACACGTCACCTTGGAGACGTGAGCCCTCTGGTGGCAGTTGGAGCGTGCAGGGCACCTCCTCCTCTCGGTGATGACGGCCCTCTGGCGTCAGGCCCTAAATGGTGGGCTCCCCACATTTTCTGATGTGCGCCCAGTGGTGCGAGGACACTCCAGCCAGGTTCCCATTCCCATGGGGATGTGGGCCTTCTGCGCTGAGGTCTCAACTCCTGGGTTGCTCACAGTTTTGTGATGTGGGCCCTCTGCTGTGAGTTCACTGTGGCCTGGATCCCATAGCCTCGGTGTTCTGGGCCGCCTGCTGGAAGGTCTAAATGCTGGAATCCTCACGTTTTTTATATTATGTGCCCTGTGTTGTGAGGCTACTCCTGCCTGCCTCACTCCAAGGCCCTTGGTGATGTGGGTCCTCTGGTTTGAGGACACATGTGCTGGGTTCCTCACCTTAAGATGATGAGGCCCCACTGGTGTGAGGATAATCCTGACTGGGTCCCATCCCCTTTGTGATGTGGGCCCTCTGGTGAGAGTCTGATCCTGGCTGGGTTCCTCACCCATCTGTGAGGTGGGCCCTCTACTATCAGGTAACTCTTGCCTGGGTTGCTCACCTCGCCTTGTTGACATGGGCCCTCTGGTGGCAATTGGACCCTGCTGGGAGCCTCCTCAGCTCTGTGATGAGGGCCCTCTGACGTCAGGCCCTAACTGCTGGGCTCCCCAACTTTTCTTAGTGAGCCCAGTGTTGCTCAAGCACTCCTCTTAGGTTCCCATCCCCATGGGGATGTGGGCCTTCTGCTCTGAGGTTCCAACGGCTGGGTTGATCACAATTTCATGATGTGGGCTCTCTGGTGTTAGTTCACTGTGGCCTGGATCCCATAGCCTCTGTGGTCTTGGCTGCCTGCTGGGAGGTTCCAACTGCTCGATTCCTCAACTTTTGTATTCTATGGGTCCTGTGTTGTGATGCTCCTCCTGCCTGCCTCACTCGCAACCCCTTCGTGATGTGGGTCTTCTGGTTTGAGGCCACATGTGCTGGGTTAGGCAACTTTCAATGATGTGGCCCCACTGGTGTGAGGACACTCCTGCCTGGTTCCCATCCCCTTGGTGATGTGGGCCTTCTGGTGACAGTCTTATCCTGGCTGGGTTCCTCACTCTTCTGTGAGGTAGGCCCTCTGCTGTGAGGTCAATCCTGCCTGACTTGCACACATCACCTTGGCGACGTGGGCCCTCTGTTGGCACATGGAACCTGCTGGGAGCCTCCTGCCCTCGGTGATGATGGCCCTCTAGCATCAGGCTCTAACTGCTGGGCTCCCCACGTTTTCTGATGTGAGCCCAGTGATGCCAGGACACTCCTGTCAGGTTCCCATCCCCATGGGGATGTGGGCTTTCTGCTCTGAGGTCCCAATGCCTGGGTTGCTCACAGTTTCATGATGTGGGCTCTCTGGTGTTAGTTAACTCCTGCCTGCATCCCATAGCTTCTGTGCTCTCGGCCGCCTGCTGGGAGGTTCCAAATGCTGGATTCCTCACTTTTTTTATTCTTTGGGCCCTCTGTTTTTAGGCTACTCCTACCTGCCTCACTCCCATCCCCTTTGTGATGTATGTCCTCTGATATGAGGCCACATGTGCTGGGTTCCTCACCTTTCGATGATGTGGCCCCACTGGTGGGAGGACAGTCCTGACTGGTTCCCATCCCCTTGGTGTTGTGGGCCCTCTGGTGAGAGTCTCATCCTGCCTCGGTTCCTCACCCTTCTGTGAGATAGGCCCTCTGCTGTGAGGTCACTACTGCCTGGCTGGCGCATGCCACCTTGTAGATGTGGGCCCTCTGTTGGCAGTTGGAACCTGCTGGGAGTCTCCTCACCTCAGTTATGAGGGCCCCCTGGCGTCAGGCCCTAACTGCTGGGCTCCTAACTTTTTCTGATATGTGCTAAGTGGTGTAAAGCCACTCCTGCCAGGTTCCCATCCCAATGGGGATGTGGGCCTTCTGTTCTGAGGTCCCAACAGCTGGGCTGCTCACAGGTTCATGATGTGGGCCCTCTGCTGTGAGTTCACTGCGGCCTGGATCCCATAGCCTCGGTGCTCTGGGCCACTTGCTGGGAGGTTCCAACTGCTGGATTCCTCAACTTTTATATTCTATGGACCCTGTGTTGTGAGGCCAGTCCTGCCAGCCTCATTCCGAACCCCTTGGTGATGTGGTTCCTCTGGTTTGAGGACACATGTGCTGGGATCCTCACCTTTCGATGATGTTGTCCCACTGGTGTGGGGACACTCCTGCCTGGTTCCCATCCCCTTGGTGATGTGGGCCCTCTGGTGAGAGTCTGATCCTGGCTGTGTTCCTCACCCTTCTGTGAGGTGGGCCCTCTGCTGTGAGGTCACTCCTGCCAGACTGGCACACATCGCCTTGGCGACATTGGCCCTCTGGTGGCAGCTGGAGCCTGCTGGGAGCCTCCTCCTCTCGGTGATGAGTGCCCTCTAGCGTCAGGCCCTAACTTCTGAGCACCCCACGTTTTCTGATGTGAGCCCAGTGATGCCAGGACACTCCTGTCATGTTCCCATCACCATGGGGATGTGGGCCTTCTGCTCTGAGGTCCCAATGTCTGGGTTGCTCACAGTTTCATGATGTGGGCTGTCTGGTGTTAGTTCACTCTGGCCTGGTTCCTCTAGCCTCTGTGCTCTGGGCCGCCTGCTGGGAGGTTCCAACTGCTGGATTCCTCACCTTTCTTATTTTTGGGCCCTCTGTTATGAGGCTCCTCCTGCCTGCCTCACTCCCAGCCCCTTGGTGATGGGTGTCCTATGGTTTGAAGCCACATGTTCTGGGTTCCTCACCTTTAGATGATGTGGCCCTACTCATGTGAGGACACTCCTGCCTGGTTCCAATCCATTTGGTGATGTGGGCCCTCTGGTGCGAGTCTGATCCTGACTGGGTTCGTCACACTTCTCTGAGGTGGGCCCTCTGCTGTGAGGTCATTCGTGCCTGGTTGGCACACATCGCCTTGGCGACGTCAGCCCTCTGGTGGCAGTTGGAGCCTGCTGGGAGCCTCCTTCCCTTGGTGATGAGGGTCCTCTGGCGTCAGGCCCTAACTGCTGGTCGCCCAAAATTTTCTGATACGTTCTCAGTGGTGCGAGGACACTCCTACCAGAATTCCATCCCCATGGGGATGTGGGCCTCCTGCTCTGAGGTCCCAATGGCTGGTTTGCTCAGTTTCATGACATGGGCCCTCTTCTGTGAGTTCACTGTGGCCTGGATCCCATAGCCTCGGTGCTCTGGGCCGCCTGCTGGGAGGTTCCAACTGCTGGATTCCTCACTTTTTTATTCTATGTGCCCAGTGTTGTGAGGTTACTCCTGCCTGCCTCACTCCGAGGTCCTTGGTGATGTGGGTCCTCTGGTTTGAGGACACATGTGCTGAGTACCTCAGCTTTCGATGATGTGGCCCCACTGATGTGAAGACACTCCTGCCTGGTTCCCATCCCCTTGGTGATGTGGGCCCTCTGGTGAGAGTCTGATGTTGGCTGGGTTTCTCACCCTTCTGTGAGGTGGGACCTCTGCTGTGAGGTAACTCCTGCCTGGCATGCTCACGTTGCCTTGGCAATGTGAGCCCTCAGGTGGCAGTTGGAGCCTGCTGGGAATCTCCTCCCCTCAGTTATGAGAGCTCTGGATAAAACACATATGCCCTTCTTTGCCAAGTGCATTATTTTCCAAGTTCTGTCTCTTTTCCTATGCTTTAAGAACTACTCCCGTGTACGTTCTGAAATCAGTTTCCAGCAATTCTGCCCGGCATTCAAGTCCTCATCGCAGCCTTACTTCAGTATAATTTTGGATGATAGCTGTCATTTATAACTCCGCAGGTTTCTGAATTACAGTGCCCCTGAGCTCCTTTCTTCAACTCGCTTTCTTGTGAGCTGGCCGCAACACCGCAGGATCTCCTCAGGCCCTAATCTAGTTCCAGCATGGCACGCAGAGCCTTTGGTTCATTTATCTTCCTGGTGGGAAATGAGACTTAAATTTGCCCGTCCAGAAACCTACAGATAGTCTCCCATTGCTTCTCCTTATTCCTGTTCATCTTCCGAAGAAATTGCAAACAGGGCCAAACAGGAGGTTAAAGGCACTGACTCTCCAAGTGGGGAGAGTGTTAGTAAAGCGTCTGGAATGTTGCACCCGAGTACCAGGGGACGAAAACTGAGACACATTTGAACACGTTTCCCGATCACACGGTGGATCATACTCTTGGTTCCACATGCATGTTTTAGCTGAAGGAAGAATCCCTTAAACATGGAGAGTTGAGACCCATGGAATGGGTACCATGCAATATGACTTCAAAGGGTCTGCATTTGCTCACCAAACCTCACCAATCCTATCACTGCTGCGTTTATGCCACTGTACACACGCTTCATTCTCTTCCGGAGACATATAAATCCATAGGTTTTAAGATTCTTACTAGTCAGGTATATTGTTAGGCGTTTAATATGGGGTGTTGAGTCCAATTCGTTGAGCAAGGAGTAGCTCTTGTCTATTACATATTTGGCTTATGGAACGGTATCTGTGCTAATTTCAATCTCTGGTTTTATGCAGCACCCCAACTCACCTTTCCCCTTAAGCAAGTATAAGTTGGTTTTCTACATTTGACACCCTGTTCTGTTTTGTAATTCAGTTCCTGTGTAGCCAAGTTTACATTCCATGTAGTAGTGATATCTTATGATGTTTCTTTTTCTGTGTGACTTATTTCACTTATAATCATCGTACCTGAATCCACTCATTATGCTGCTACGGGCCTGATGACATAGATTTCATTGCTGAGTGATATTGCATTGTACGTAATTACCACAACTTCTTTATCCATTTTTCGCTTTCTGTGATATTGAACTTGTACCGTAAACGAGGTTCTTGTAAACAGAGCCGGCCCAAACTTTGGGGTGGCTGTGTCTTTTTGATTTTAATTTCCCTAAGCTATAGGACCATAAGTGGAAGTGCCCTAGGCTCTGTTGCTTTGTTTTTTAGATGTTTCAGGAAACACCATACACTTCTCCAGAGTGGCTGCTGGCAATTTACATCCCGCCCATCAGCATAACAAGGCTCCCAGTTCTCCATGACCTATCCTGCCTTTCTGGATTTTACACTTTTTTCAGATGGCCCTTTTGACTGGGGGGCAGTGAGACTTCATTGTAGTGCAGATTTCCTTTGCAAATTTGCTTGGTTGGCCAAAAAGTGCGTATGCGTTTTTTCCTGAATATATTCAGGAAAAAACGCATACGCCCTTTTTGGCCAAGTGCATCATTGTGGACGTTCTGCCTCTTTTCCTATGCTTTACATGCAATTCCAGTCTACCTCCTGAAATCGGTTTCCTGCAGTTCTGCCCCGCTTTCAAGTCCTCTTGTCAGCCTTCCTTCAATATATTTTTGGACGATAGCTGTCATTTATAACTCTGCAGGTTTGTGAATTACAGTGCCCCTGAGCTCCTTTCTTCAACTCGCTTTCTCGTGAGCTGGCCGCAACACCGCAGGATTGCTTCGGGCCCTAGTTTGGTTCCGGCATGGCATGCTGATCCTTTGGTTAATTCCTCTTCCTGGTGGGAAATGAGAGTTAAATTTGCCCGTCCAGACACCTCCACCTAGTCTCTCATTGGTTCTCCCTATTCCTGTTCATTTTCCACAGAGATTGCAAACTCGGCCAAACAGGAGGTTAAAGGCACTGACTCTCCAAGTGGGCAGAGTGTTAGTAAAGCGTCTGGAATGTTGCACCCGAGTACCAGGGGACGAAAACTGAGACACATTTGAACACGTTTCCCGATCACATGGTGGATCATACTCTGGGTTCCACATGCATGTTTTAGCTGAAGGAAGAATCCCTTAAACCTGGAGAGTTGAGACCCATGGAATGGGTACCATGCAATATGACTTCAAAGGGTCTGCATTTGCTCACCAAACTTCACCAATCCTATCACTGCTGCGTTTATGCCGCTGTACACACGCTTGATTCTCTTTCGGAGACATATAAATCCTTAGGTATTAAGATTATTACTAGTCAGGTATATTCTTAGGCGTTTAATGTGGGGTGTTGAGTCCACTTCGTTGAGCAAGGAGTAGCTCTTGTCTATTACATATTTGGCTTATGGAACGGTATCTGTGCTAATTTCAATCTCTGGTTTTATGCAGCACCCCAACTCACCTTTCCCCTTAAGCAAGCATAAGTTGGTTTTCTACATTTGAGACCCTGTTCTGTTTTGTAATTCAGTTCCTGTGTAGCCAAGTTTACATTCCGTGTAGTAGTGATACCTTATGATGTTTCTTTTTCTGTGTGACTGATTTCACTTAGAATCATCGTACCTGAATCCACTCATTATGCTGCTACGGGCCTGATGACATAGATTTCATTGCTGAGTGATATTGCATTGTACGTAAGTACCACAACTTCTTTATCCATTTTTCGCTTTCTGTGATATTGAACTTGTACCGTAAACGAGGTTCTTGTAAACAGAGCCGGCCGAAACTTTGGGGTGGCTGAGTCTTTTTGATTTTAATTTCCCTAAGCTATAGGACCATAAGTGGAAGTGCCCTAGGCTCTGTTGCTTTGTCTTTTTGATGTTTCAGGAAACACCATACACTTCTTCAGAGTGGCTGTTGGCAATTTACATCCCGCCCATCAGCTTAACAAGGCTCCCAGTTCTCTATGGTCTGTCCTGCCTTTCTGGATTTTACACTTTTTTCAGATAGCCCTTTTGACCGGGGGCAGTGAGACTTCACTGTAGTGCAGATTTCCTTTGCAAGCTTGCTTGGTTGGCCAAAAAGGGCGTATGCGTTTTTTCCTGAATATATTCAGGGAAAAACGCATACGCCCTTTTTGGCCAAGTGCATCATTGTGGACGTTCTGCCTCTTTTCCTATGCTTTACATGCAATTCCAGTCTACCTCCTGAAATCGGTTTTCTGCAATTCTGCCCCGCTTTCAACTCCTCTTGGCAGCCTTCCTTCAATATATTTTTGGACGATAGCTGTCATTTATAACTCTGCAGAATTGTGAATTACAGTGCCCCTGAGCTCCTTTCTTCAACTCGCTTTCTTGTGAGCTGGCCGCAACACCGCAGGATTGCTTCAGGCCCTAGTTTGGTTCCGGCATCGCATGCTGAGCCTTTCGTTAATTCCTCTTCCTGGTGGGAAATGAGAGTTAAATTTGCCCGTCCTCACAGCTCCAGCTAGTCTCTCATTGGTTCTCCCTATTCCTGTTCATCTTACGCAGAAATTGCAAACTGGGCCAAACAGGAGGTTAAAGGCACTGACTCTCCAAGTGGGGAGAGTGTTAGTAAAGCGTCTGGAATGTTGCACCCGAGTACCAGGGAACGAAAACTGAGACACATTTGAAAACGTTTCCCGATCACACGGTGGATCATACTCTGGGTTCCACATGCATGTTTTAGCTGAAGGAAGAATCCCTTAAACCTGGAGAGTTGAGACCCATGGAATGGGTACCATGCAATATGACTTCAAAGAGTCTGCATTTGCTCACCGAACCTCACCAATCCTATCACTGCTGCGTTTATACCACTGTACACACGCTAGATTCTCTTTCGGAGACATATAAATCCATAGGTTTTAAGATTCTTACTAGTCAGGTATATTGTTAGGCGTTTAATATGGGGTGTTGAGTCCACTTCGTTGAGCAAGGAGTAGCTCTTGTCTATTACATATTTGGCTTATGGAACGGTATCTGTGCTAATTTCAATCTCTGGTTTTATGCCGCACCCCAACTCACCTTTCCCCTTAAGCAAGCATAAGTTGGTTTTCTACATTTGAGACCCTGTTCTGTTTTGTAATTCAGTTCCTGTGTAGCCAAGTTTACATTCCGTGTAGTAGTGATACCTTATGATGTTTCTTTTTCTGTGTGACTGATTTCACTTAGAATCATCGTACCTGAATCCACTCATTATGCTGCTACGGGCCTGATGACATAGATTTCATTGCTGAGTGATATTGCATTGTACGTAATTCCCACAACTTCCTTATCCATTTTTCGCTTTCTGTGATATTGAACTTGTACCGTAAACGAGGTTCTTGTAAACAGAGCCGGCCCAAACTTTGGGGTGGCTGTGTCTTTTTGATTTTAATTTCCCTAAGCTATAGGACCATAAGTGGAAGTGCCCTAGGCTCTGTTGCTTTGTTTTTTAGATGTTTCAGGAAACACAATACACTTCTCCAGAGTGGCTGTTGGCAATTTACATCCCGCCCATCAGCATAACAAGGTTCCCAGTTCTCCATGGCCTGTCCTGCCTTTCTGGATTTTACACTTTTTTCAGATAGCCCTTTTGACCGGGGGGGGCAGTGACACTTCATTGTAGTGCAGATTTCCTTTAAAAGCTTGCTTGGTTGGCCAAAAAGGGCGTATGCGTTTTTTCCTGAATATATTCAGGAAAAAACGCATACGCCCTTTTTGGCCAAGTGCATCATTGTGGACGTTCTGCCACTTTTCCTATGCTTTACATGCAATTCCTGTCTACCTCCTGAAATCGGTTTCCTGCAATTCTGCCCCGCTTTCAAGTCCTCTTGGCAGCCTTACTTCAATATATTTTTGGACGATAGCTGTCATTTATAACTCTGCAGGTTTGTGAATTACAGTGCCCCTGAGCTCCTTTCTTCAACTCGCTTTCTTGTGAGCTGGCCGCAACACCGCAGGATTGCTTCAGGCCCTAGTGTGGTTCCGGCACGGCATGCTGAGCCTTTGGTTAATTCCTCTTTCTGGTGGGAAATGAGAGTTAAATTTGCCCGTCCAGACACCTCCAGCTAGTTTCTCATTGGTTCTCCCTATTGCTGTACATTTTCCACAGAAATTACAAACTGGGCCATACAGGAGGTTAAAGTCACTGACTCTCCAAGTGGGGAGAGTGTTAGTAAAGCATCTGGAGTGTTGCACCCGAGTACCAGGGGACGAAAACTGAGACACATTTGAACACGTTTCCTGATCACACGGTGGATCATACTCTGTGTTCCACATGCATGTTTTAGCTGAAGGAAGAATCCCTTAAACTTGGAGAGTTGAGACCCATGGAATGGGTACCATGCAATATGACTTCAAAGGGTCTGCATTTGCTCACTGAACCTCACCAATCCTATCACTGCTGCGTTTATGCCGCTGTACACACGCTTGATTCTCTTTCGGAGACATATAAATCCGTAGTTTATAAGATTATTTCTAGTCCGGGGTATTTTTAAGCGTTTAATATGGGGTGTTGAGTCCACTTCGTTGAGCAAGGAATAGCTCTTGTCTATTACATATTTGGCTTATGGAACGGTATCTGTGCTAATTTCAATCTGTGGTTTTATGCAGCACCCCAACTCACCTTTCCCCTTAAGCAAGCATAAGTTGGTTTTCGACATTTGAGACCCTGTTCTGTTTTGTAATTCAGATCCTGTGTAGCCAAGTTTACATTCCGTGTAGTAGTGATATCTTATGATGTTTCTTTTTCTGTGTGACTTATTTCACTTAGAATCATCGTACCTGAATCCACTCATTATGCTGCTACGGGCCTGATGACATAGATTTCATTGCTGAGTGATATTGCATTGTACGTAAGTACCACAACTTCTTTATCCATTTTTCGCTTTTGTGATATTGAAGTTGTACCGTAAACAAGATTCTTGTAAACAGAGCCGTCCCAAACTGTGGGGTGGCTGTGTCTCTTTGATTTTAATTGCCCTAAGCTATAGGACCATAAGTGGAAGTGCCCTAGGCTCTGTTGCTTAGTTTTTTAGATGTTACAGGAAACACCATACACTTCTCCAGAGTGGCTGTTGGCAATTTACATCCCGCCCACCAGCATAAGAAGGCTCCCAGTTCTTCATGGCCTGTCCTGCCTTTCTGGATTTTACACTTTTTTCATATGGCCCTTTTGACCGGGGGGCAGCGAGACTTCATTGTAGTGCAGATTTCCTTTGCAAGCTTGCTTGGTTGGCCAAAAAGGGCGTATGCGTTTTTTCCTGAATATATTCAGGAAAAAACGCATACGCCCTTTTTGGCCAAGTGCATCATTGTGGACGTTCTGCCTCTTTTCCTATGCTTTACATGCAATTCCCGTCTACCTCCTGAAATCGGTTTCCTGCAATTCTGCCCCACTTTCAAGTCCTCTTGGCAGCCTTACTTCAATATATTTTTGGACGATAGCTGTCATTTATAACTCTGCAGGTTTGTGAATTACAGTGCCCCTGAGCTCCTTTCTTCAACTCGCTTTCTTGTGAGCTGGCCGCAACACCGCAGGATTGCTTCAGGCCCTAGTGTGGTTCCGGCACGGCATGCTGAGCCTTTGGTTAATTCCTCTTTCTGGTGGGAAATGAGAGTTAAATTTGCCCGTCCAGACACCTCCAGCTAGTTTATCATTGGTTCTCCCTATTCCTGTACATTTTCCGCAGAAATTGCAAACTGGGCCATACAGGAGTTTAAAGGCACTGACTCTCCAAGTGGGGAGAGTGTTAGTAAAGCGTCTGGAGTGTTGCACCCGAGTACCAGGGGACGAAAACTGAGACACATTTGAACACGTTTCCCAATCACACGGTGGATCATAATCTGTGTTCCACATGCATGTTTTAGCTGAAGGAAGAATCCCTTAAACCTGGAGAGTTGAGACCCATGGAATGGGTACCATGCAGTATGACTTCAAAGGGTCTGCATTTGCTCACCGAACCTCACCAATCCTATCACTGCTGCGTTTATGCCGCTGTACACACGCTTGATTCTCTTTTGGAGACATATAAATCCATAGGTTTTAAGATTCTTACTAGTCAGTTATATTCTTAGGCGTTTAATATGGGGTGTTGAGTCCACTTCGTTGAGCAAGGAGTAGCTCTTGTCTATTACATATTTGGCTTATGGAACGGTATCTGTGCTAATTTCAATCTCTGGTTTCATGCAGCACCCCAACTCACCTTTCTTCTTAAGCAAGCATAAGTTGGTTTTCTACATTTGAGACCCTGTTCTGTTTTGTAATTCAGTTCCTGTGTAGCCAAGTTTACATTCCGTGTAGTAGTGATATCTTATGATGTTTCTTTTTCTGTGTGACTTATTTCACTTAGACTCATCATACCTGCATCCACTCATTATGCTGCTACGGGCCTGATGACATAGATTTCATTGCTGAGTGATATTGCATTGTACGTAAGTACCAAAACTTCTTTATCCATTTTTTGCTTTCTGTGATACTGAACTTGTACTGTAAACGAGGTTCTGTAAACAGAGCCGTCCCAAACTTTGGGGTGACCGTGTCTTTTTGATTTTAATTTCCCTAAGCTATAGGACCATAAGTGGAAGTGCCCTAGGCTCTGTTGCTTTGTTTTTTAGATGTTTCAGGAAACACCATACACTTCTCCAGAGTGGCTGTTGGCAATTTACATCCCGCCTACCAGCATAACAAGGCTCCCAGTTCTCCATGGCCTGTCCTGCCTTTCTGGATTTTACACTTTTTTCAGATGGCCCTTTTGACCGGGGGGCAGTGAGACTTCATTGTAGTGCAGATATCCTTTGCAAGCTTGCTTGGTTGGCCAAAAAGGGCGTATGCGTTTTTTCCTGAATATATTCAGGAAAAAACGCATACGCCCTTTTTGGCCAAGTGCATCATTGTGGACGTTCTGCCTCTTTTCCTATGCTTTACATGCAATTCCCGTCTACCTCCTGAAATCGGTTTCCTGCAATTCTGCCCCGCTTTCAAGTCCTCTTGGCAGCCTTACTTCAATATATTTTTGGACGATAGCTGTCATTTATAACTCTGCAGGTTTGTGAATTACAGTGCCCCTGAGCTCCTTTCTTCAACTCGCTTTCTTGTGAGCTGGCCGCAACACCGCAGGATTGCTTCAGGCCCTAGTGTGGTTCCGGCACGGCACGCTGAGCCTTTGGTTAATTCCTCTTCCTGGTGGGAAATGAGAGTTAAATTTGCCCGTCCAGACACCTCCAGCTAGTCTCTCTTTCGTTCTCCCTATTCCTGTTCATTTTCCACAGAAACTGCAAACTGGGCCAAACAGGAGGTTAAAGGCACTGACTCTCCAAGTGGGGAGAGTGTTAGTAAAGCATCTGGAATGTTGCACTCGAGTACCAGGGGACGAAAACGAGACACATTTGAACACGTTTCCCGATCACACGCTGGATCATACTCTGGGTTCCACATGCATGTTTTAGCTGAAGGAAGAATCCCTTAAACCTGGAGAGTTGAGACCCATGGAATGGGTACCATGCAATATGACTTCATAGGGTCTGCATTTGCTCACCGAACCTCACCAATCCTATCACCGCTGCGTTTATGTCGCTGTACACACGCTTGATTCTCTTTCGGAGACATATAAATCGGTAGGTTTTTAGATTATTTCTAGTCAGGTATATTGTTAGGCGTTTAATATGGGGTGTTGAGTACACTTCGTTGAGCAAGGAGTAGCTCTTGTCTATTACATATTTGGCTTATGGAATGGTATCTGTGCTAATTTCAATCTGTGGTTTCATGCAGCACCCCAACTCACCTTTCCCCTTAAGCAAGCATAAGTTGGTTTTCTACATTTGAGACCCTGTTCTGTTTTGTAATTCAGATCCTGTGTAACCAAGTTTACATTCCGTGTAGTAGTGATATCTTATGATGTTTCTTTTTCTGTGTGACTTATTTCACTTAGAATCATCGTACCTGAATCCACTCATTATGCTGCTACGGGCCTGATGACATAGATTTCATTGCTGAGTGATATTGCATTGTACGTAAGTACCACAACTTCTTTATCCATTTTTCGCTTTTGTGATATTGAAGTTGTACCGTAAACAAGATTCTTGTAAACAGAGCCGTCCCAAACTGTGGGGTGGCTGTGTCTCTTTGATTTTAATTGCCCTAAGCTATAGGACCATAAGTGGAAGTGCCCTAGGCTCTGTTGCTTAGTTTTTTAGATGTTACAGGAAACACCATACACTTCTCCAGAGTGGCTGTTGGCAATTTACATCCCGCCCATCAGCATAAGAAGGCTCCCAGTTCTTCATGGCCTGTCCTGCCTTTCTGGATTTTACACTTTTTTCATATGGCCCTTTTGACCGGGGGGCAGCGAGACTTCATTGTAGTGCAGATTTCCTTTGCAAGCTTGCTTGGTTGGCCAAAAAGGGCGTATGCGTTTTTTCCTGAATATATTCAGGAAAAAACGCATACGCCCTTTTTGGCCAAGTGCATCATTGTGGACGTTCTGCCTCTTTTCCTATGCTTTACATGCAATTCCCGTCTACCTCCTGAAATCGGTTTCCTGCAATTCTGCCCCACTTTCAAGTCCTCTTGGCAGCCTTACTTCAATATATTTTTGGACGATAGCTGTCATTTATAACTCTGCAGGTTTGTGAATTACAGTGCCCCTGAGCTCCTTTCTTCAACTCGCTTTCTTGTGAGCTGGCCGCAACACCGCAGGATTGCTTCAGGCCCTAGTGTGGTTCCGGCACGGCATGCTGAGCCTTTGGTTAATTCCTCTTTCTGGTGGGAAATGAGAGTTAAATTTGCCCGTCCAGACACCTCCAGCTAGTTTATCATTGGTTCTCCCTATTCCTGTACATTTTCCGCAGAAATTGCAAACTGGGCCATACAGGAGTTTAAAGGCACTGACTCTCCAAGTGGGGAGAGTGTTAGTAAAGCGTCTGGAGTGTTGCACCCGAGTACCAGGGGACGAAAACTGAGACACATTTGAACACGTTTCCCAATCACACGGTGGATCATAATCTGTGTTCCACATGCATGTTTTAGCTGAAGGAAGAATCCCTTAAACCTGGAGAGTTGAGACCCATGGAATGGGTACCATGCAGTATGACTTCAAAGGGTCTGCATTTGCTCACCGAACCTCACCAATCCTATCACTGCTGCGTTTATGCCGCTGTACACACGCTTGATTCTCTTTCGGAGACATATAAATCCATAGGTTTTAAGATTCTTACTAGTCAGTTATATTCTTAGGCGTTTAATATGGGGTGTTGAGTCCACTTCGTTGAGCAAGGAGTAGCTCTTGTCTATTACATATTTGGCTTATGGAACGGTATCTGTGCTAATTTCAATCTCTGGTTTCATGCAGCACCCCAACTCACCTTTCCTCTTAAGCAAGCATAAGTTGGTTTTCTACATTTGAGACCCTGTTCTGTTTTGTAATTCAGTTCCTGTGTAGCCAAGTTTACCTTCCGTGTAGTAGTGATATCTTATGGTGTTTCTTTTTCTGTGTGACTTATTTCACTTAGAATCATCGTACCTGAATCCACTCATTATGCTGCTACGGGCCTGATGACATAGATCTCATTGCTGAGTGATATTGCATTGTACGTAAGTACCACAACTTCTTTATCCATTTTTCGCTTTCTCTGATATTGAACTTGTACCGTAAACGAGGTTCTTGTAAACAGAGCCGTCCCAAACTTTGGGGTGGCTTTGTCTTTTTGATTTTAATTTCCATAAGCTATAGGACCATAAGTGGAAGTGCCCTAGGCTCTGTTGCTTTGTTTTTTAGATGTTTCAGGAAACACCATACACTTCTCCAGAGTGGCTGCTGGCAATTTACATCCCGCCCATCAGCATAACAAGGCTCCCAGTTCTCCATGGCCTGTCCTGCCTTTCTGGATTTTACACTTTTTTCAGATGGCCCTTTGACCGGGGTGAAGTGAGACTTCATTGTAGTGCAGATTTCCTTTGAGAGCTTGCTTGGTTGGCCAGAAAGGGCGTATGCGTTTCTTCCTGAATATATTCAGGAAAAAACGCATACGCCCTTTTTGGCCAAGTGCATCATTGTCGACGTTCTGAGTGTTTTCATATGTTTTCAGTACAATTCCTGTCTACCTCCTGAAATCGGTTTCCTGCAGTTCTGCCTTGCTCTCAGTGCCTCTTCATAGCCTTACCTCAATATACTTTTGGAGAATAGTTGGCCTTTATAACTCTGCAGGTTTTTGAATTGCAGTGGCCCTTAGCTTCATTTTTCAGCTCTTATTTTTGTGATCTTGCCTCATATCCACAGGATTTCTTCAGGCCCTATTCTTCTTCTGGGGCGCCTTGCTCTGCCTTTGGTTAATTCTTCTTCCTGATGTGAAATTAGAGTGACATGTGCCCATTGAAACCGCTACAGCTATTTTCTCACTGGTTCCCCCTATTCCCATTCATCCTCCGCACTAACTGCAGACTGTGCGATACCGGAACTTAAAGGCATTGACTCTCCATGTGGAGATGTTGTTAGTAAAGTGGCTGGAATGTTGATCCGGAGCCCCAGGAGAGGAAAATGAGGTGCATTTTAGAAACCTTTCCCGATCATATGGTATACCATCCGCTGGATTTCCCATGCATGGTTTAGCTGTAGGAAGATTCCCTTCAACTTGGAGTGTTGGGACCCTTGGAATAAGTAGCATGAAGTATTGCATTAAACTTTCGGCAGTTGCTCACCAAAGCTCTCCAATCCTTTCAGCCCCAAGTGTCCAGCCTTATGTCTTATCCAGCTGTGGGTTTATATGTGGTCATTCCAGGTTGCATCACAGCCCCTGAGCGAATTTTGTAAGAATTTTTCTCTCTTTCATTGTTTCTGCGTTTTGGTTTTAAAATTTATTTCTATAATGGGGTTTAGCTCATTTTCACTGCTGTGTTTGTGCCGCTCTGCGCACACTTGATTCCCTTATGGAGATATATCAATACATGGGTTTTAAGATTCTTATTACTCAGATATATTTCTCTGCGGTGTATAGGGTGTGTTGAGGCCAGTTCATTGAGCGAGGTGTAGATCTTGTCTGATACCTATTTGGTTTATTGAACGGTATCTGTGCTAATTTCAAACTCTGGTTTTATGCATCACCCCACCTCTCCTTTCCCCTTAAGCTGACATAAGTGTGTTTTCTAAATGTGAGACACTGTTCTGTTTTGTAATTCATTTTTTGTGCAGCCATATTTATCCTCCCTCTATAAGTGATATCTTATGATATGTTTCTTTTTCTGTTTGACTTATTTCAAGTAGTATTATCGGACCTCAATCCACTCTTTATCCTTCTACTAGCCTTATTACATTGATTTCATGGTGAAGAGATATTCCATTGTACATAAGTACCACATTTTCTTTATCTATTGTTCTCTTTCCTGGGATATTTAAGGTGTACTGAAGTTGAGGTTCTTGTAAACAGAGTAGCCCTAAACTGTGGTGTGCTTGTGTCTTGTTGATTTTTAGACTTCCCTAGATATACTCCCGTGATTGGAAGTGCCCTATGCTCTGTCGCTCTGTTTTTTAGATGATTTAGGAACCACCATACACTTCTCCAGAGTGGCTCTCGGCAGTTCACACACTGTCCATCAGCGTATAAAGGCTCCCTGTTCTCCATGGCCTGTCCTGCATTTCTGGTGTTTACAATTTTTTCGGATGGCCCTTTTGACCGGTGGGAAATGAGACTTCTTTGTTGTGCACATTTGCATTGCTTGCTTGCTTGGTTGCCCATAAAGTGCGTATGCGTTTTTTCCTGGATATATTCAGGAAATAACGCATACTCCCTTTTGGGCCAACTGCATCATTGTCGAAATTCTGCCGCTTTTCATGTGCTTTAAAGGCGAGTCCAATCTATCTCTTGAAATCTGTTTCTTGCAATTCTGTCTTGCATTCAGATCCTCTTCTTTGCCTTACCTCAACATATTTTTGGACGTTAGTTTTCATTTATAACTCTGCAGGTTTGTGAATTGCAGTGACCCTGAGCTCCATTTTTTAAGTTGCTCTTTTGTGAGCTGGCCTCAAAACCGCAGGATTGCTTCAGGCCCTATTTTGGCTCCGGCGAGGCGGGCTGAGCCTTTTTTTAATTCTTATTCTTAATGGGAAATTAGAGTGACATGTGCCCGTCCAAACCCCTACAACTATTCTCTCATTGTTTCCCCCTCTTCCCGTTCATCCTCCTCACAATTTGCAAAATGTGTGAAACAGAAGTTTAAATGTGCTGATTCTCTAAGTGGGGAGATTCTAAGTAACGTGGCTGGAATGATGAACAGGAGCACCAGGAGAGGATAAATGAGGTGCATTTTAGACACATCTCCCGATCACATGGTGTACAGTCCTCTGGGTTTTCCATGCATGTTTTAGCTGTAGGAAGATTCCTTGAACCTGCAGATTTGGGACCCATTGAATGGGTACCAGGTAGTATTACTTTAAAGGGTGTGCATTTCCTCACCCAACCTCACATTTCTCTTAGCGCGAACAGTTTCCAGCCTTATGTCTCATCCTGCTGTGGGTCTAGATGTGTTCAATCCATGTTGCATCACCGTCCCTGAGGAAAAGTTGTAAGAGGTTTTCTCTGTCTCTCTGTCGTTTATTTTTTTCAATTTATTACTATATTGGTTACAGCTGATTTTCAAAGCTCTGTTTCTTGCTGCTGTACATCCACTTGATTCACGTACAGAGAGACATCAATAAATTCTTTTTCAGATTCTTACCAGTCATAGATATTCTTTTCCGGTGACTTGAGTGTGCTGAGTGCAGTTCTTTTAGCTACCGTGTAGGCCTTGTTGATTATCAGTTTGGTATTTGGAATGGTATCTTTGCTAATTTCAACCTCCTGGATGATGCCTCACCCCTCCCCACCTTTCCCGTTTAGCAGCCTTACGCGTGTTTTCTACATATTTGACTATGTTTTTGTTTTGTAATTTATTTCATGTGTAGCCATTTTGGATTCCACCTTTAAGTGATATCTTATGATATGTGTCTTTTTCTTTTTGAATTATGTCACTTAGAATGATCATACGTAACTCCTCCGGAGTTGTTACAACTGGCCATATTTCATTGATTTCCAGGCTGAGTAATATTCCACTCTACATAAGTACCACATCTCTATCCATTTTTTCCCTCCAGAGACATTTAAGTTATATCCTAGTCGAGGATCTTTTAAACAGAGAGGCAGTAAACATTGGGGTGCCTGTGTCCTCTCGATTTTTGTTTTTCCCAAGATATACGCCCATGAGTGCAAGTGCCCTATGCTCTGTAGCTCATTTTTTAGATGCTTTAGTAAACACAATACACTTCTCCAGAATGGCCGTTGGCAATATACATTTCCACTATAAGCCTCACAGGGCTCCCTCTTCTCCTTGCCCTGTCCTGCATTTCTGGCGTTTACACTTTATGAGGATGGCTCTTCTGACTGATGCGAAGTGATATCTTTTGTAGTATTGATTTCCAGTGCCCACCTGTTTGGTTGGCTAAAAAAGTGTATGCCCTTTTCTTGAATATATACAGAAAAAAACGCATACAGCCTTTTTGGCCAACTGCAATGTCGGAAATGTTCAGCCCCTTTTCTTGTGCTTAATGGCGAATCCTTTCTACCTCCTCAAATCCCTTTCCTGCCATTCTCCCTTGCTTGCCAATCCTTTTCTTTGACTTTCCTCAAGACATTTTTCAGTGATAGATATTTTCAACTCTGCAGTTTCGTGAATTTTACTGCCCCTGAGTTCCATTGTTCAACTTGTGTTTATGGGAACTGGCCACAAAGCAGTGGGATTTCCTCAAGCCCTATACTGTTTCCATGGGCAACCCTAGCCTTTGGTCAATTCATCTTCCTGATTGGAAATTAGAGTGACATGTGCCTGTCTGAACACCTAGGACTTGTCTCTCATTGTTCCTCATCCTTCCGCTTCATCCTCTGGACAAATTCCAAACTGTACGCAACAGGATGTTGACAGTGTTGACATCTCCAAGTGGGGAGACTGTTAGTAAAGACGCTGGAGGGGTGAACCCGAGCACCAGGAGATGAGGAGATGAGATGCCTTTTCCAAACTCTTCCCGATCAGACGGTATACCATCCTCTGGGTGTGACAGACATGTTTTAGCAGTAGGAAGAGTCCCATTCATGTAAGGAGAACACCAGGGCTTTTTCAAAATCAGTGTCTCCCCGAAACCCAAACTGGGGAGTTTTTTAAGCTACGGCTACACATATGTTCATTAAGGGCCTTGGGAAGTAGGCAGAGTCCAAACTTTAGATGACTGAAGTCTTCAGGGTCAGAAGCACTCACCACCGGCTTCCCTTAGGTTACACTTTAACTGTCATTGATAGATGATGTCAATAAAAATATCTATTCTTTTTCCGATTATTTCCCCTTATAGGTTATTGCACAATATTGAGTGTAGTTCCCTGTGCTATACAGTAGTTCCTTGTTGATGATCTATTTTATACATAGCAGTGTGTATGTGTTAATTCCAAACTGTTAATTTATCCCTCCTCCCACCTTTCCCCTTTGGTAATAATAAATTATAAGATTTTATACTTCTCAGAAATGGGGGAGCTGAAAGAGAGGTATCATTTTCAATGGAAAAGCATTTAAAACAAGATTGAAGCTTTAACCAAGATTATTAGATGTACATCCTTGGAAAGAAATCACTTCATTTCTCTAATATTGACCTGACAAATAAGACAAACCTTTTCACTGAACTTGCTTATAATAAAGTGATGGAAATATCAAATGGAAGTGTTAGAAACATCTTATTTTACCCGAGCCTTATAAACTGTTCTATGTTAACTACAGTTTGGCTCACACATCTGTTCATTGAAGTTACAATAGTCTCAATTTCTGTTACTGATCCTCCAGAGTGGACCCCAACAAGGGTCCCCCTGCCCAGTGTCATTGGGGCCAACAGATCGAGACTGAGTTTGGTTCCCAAGCAAAGGAAACTTTATATTTTCATCAGAGAATGGAGAGGTGAGAGCATGCACTACCCCGTGGGCTGTGGGCTGGGCTGCTGTGTAGAGATCCTGTCAGAGTCAGTGAGAGGGAGGGGGTGGAGCTCTCAAGGGCCGGGTTGGCTGCAGCTCAGGCTCTATATCTCGGAGTCTGCACTGGGCCCCAGGAGCTGAGGTGTCGACCCAGCCATTCTGCACCAGGAAATCTGGTCTGAAGTGCCGGGTGTGGAACCTCTGCATGCGGGACCCTAGGAGCACGTGAAATTAGACAAAGCACAAAGGATAAAAAAGGTCAGACTTGACTTTATTGCCCACATTCTATTTTTATCTCCCAGGGATTTTTAATGGGCTTTGCTGGGGACAAACCCCTCCTCTGCCTTTTGTCCCGTTCCTCATTCTTGGAGTGCTGAGGGTGCAGACCCTTCTTCTGTAACTGCTGAGTGCTGAGTTGGGAGCCCTCATACCAGGGGACGAGGGTCAGAACTTCTCCCCAGCAGCCTCCAGGTGACGTTGATTGGCCCCAGGACCCCTGCCTCCCTGCTCGTCCGCCTGAGCACCAGCATTGGAAGTGTTATAGATTCTAATGACCTTTAAGGGTCCAGGAAAGAGATGTGCAGAGACGCTGTGGGGGCCGGTTTCACCCCGCCCCACATTTGTTCGGCCACCTTAGGCTGACCGTTTCTGCCAGCCTAGATGCTCTGACCAGTAGTCTGCTCTTTCTTCAATTAGGCCCCTGAATTAACGTAAAAACAGCACCAGGTGTCAGAGCCCTGCCCGCTCAACTCCCAGACAGTCCAGGGTCAGTGGTGATCAAGGACCATGATGGCCACTGAGTCAACAGCCTTTTGAAGTAAACAGGAGTCCAGCCGGTCTTATTGGCCACCATCATCACGGTGTCTGTAGGCTTTTCTATGGTGACAGTGTGATATACGGTTCCCCCGCCAAGATTATTAGCTCCCCTCCGGGTGCAGGAAGTCCTGCAAGCAGTAGTCTACTCCTTCGGGACACACTATTGTTGTTTTATGAGAGAAACTCCAGGTCAAGTGATGTTCACACGAGTCGTCATGGTGCCCTGTTGCCCCCGGTTATCTCTCTGGATGTTGGAGTTGGAGGGCCTCCTCACTCGAGGTCGGTGTGCCCACGGAGCGAACCCTGCAACTTCAGGGCATGGTTGGTGATTAGGATCACCACGTGGGGTCCTTTTCCCTTAGGAGGGAGGTGGCCTTTTGGGCTGCTGATTTCCAGGTTTTTAGATACCGCCAGTATCTTGGCCAGATGTGGCAGTGGGCCAAGCCCCTTGGTGACTGTAGTTTATCCTACCTGGATGGCATTCTTGCGTTGTTCCATTTCAAGTGGTCCCAGTTTTTGCACTAATTCTCCAATGGCGATTCACCTTTCACCGGGAATGGAAAGGTCAAAGGGTTTAGCTCAATTAGGGAGTTCCAGGGCAAGGGTCTGAATTGACTGCTCTTTCCATTCTTGAAAGGCCACTTCTGGATTCTGTTCAAAAGGATCATCATCTTTTCCTTTCAGTGTTTCATATAGAGGCCCAGCTAGTAGACTGTAGTTAGGGATCCAGAAGCAGCAAACCCTGGCCTCCCCAGGAACCCCTAAGCTGTCTTCTAGTTTTAGAAAGGGGTAAGGCTGCAAATGGTTTCTTCCCTTTCCTGGGATGGGCTTCTCTGACCTTGTGTGAGAATGAAGCCCAGGCAGGTCACTGCAGTCTGTGATATTTGAGCTTTTTCTTGGACAACTTCTATCCTTTATTGGCTTGGTAGTTCAGAGGCCTCCTTAGTAGGGCTGGCGATCAGAATGTCGTCTGCATATTGAAGGAGGGTTTCCTTTTCCAGAGGTAGAACTTTTCGGTCTTTAGCTAAGCTTTCCCCAAAGATGGTGTGGGAATTTTTGAACCCTTGGGGCAAGACGGCCCGGAAGTATTGCTTTAGTTGTATGTTGAGTCCTGCCACTCACAAGCCAAAATTTCTTGTGACTCTGGGACTAATGGAATACAAAAGAAGGCATCATTGAAGACTAATACAGAATACCATGTCCTGGTGGTTGGTAGAATGACCAGCAGGGTGTAGGAATCAGGAGCAACTGGAGGTATATCCTCGGTGGCTTCACTGACTGTCCTGACATCCTTTACCAGGTCCCCAGCAGCCCATGGGGCTCTCGTGGTCAGGCCAATCCCAGGATATGGAGCTCTCCTGGGCAGGTACCCCACCCCCAACCCAGCCCACGGGGCTCTCATGGTCAGGCCCCTCCCAGGATACAGAGCTACCCTTGCAGGTACCGTGGCAGGGCTGGGCACACAGGAACCGTGCACATAGCCCTCATTGAAGAGCACCCCTAGCTCACCTGTCGCTCAGAGCTGACACAGAGCACCTCAGAGCAGGACTTGAACTAACAAACAGCAGCTCCGACAGGTCTGTGACCCTGGGCATCACTCTGTGTGGCCTCCCTCCACCTGGTCTTCCAGAGACTTCCACTGCACCCAGGGCACCAGGCCTCTGTCTCCAACCACCACCCACCCCTCCTCTCCCTGACTCCTGGGTTCCTCTCATTAGGAGAGGGTTTTCTTGAAGTTGTCTCCCACTCATGGGCCAGATAAAATGATTAGAAAACAAGCCAAAGCTGCAGCCCCTTGTCTATCCTGACTCTCAGGAGCCCACACCTGTTCCTTGGACCTGGCTGGTTCAGCAAGTTCCATTTTCTGCAACTGTGAGCCCCTGAGGGGTGATGATTGGCTACCTGGGCAGCCTTACCATGCCGGCCAGCCCTCCCCAGGTGTGCCTGGGTTGAGATCAATATAAATACCACTCCAGGCAGCAAAAGCCCCTGCAGCTGTGCCTGACGCCATTTTCTCTGCCCTGTCAGCAGTCTCGGGGCTGGGCTGGTGGGAGGGAGTGAGAGGCCACGGCTTTGTGGGTGGCCCAGTGTGAGTGGGGCTCTGCTGGACTTTCTGCAGCAGTTGCCAGGCTGCCACCTGCTAAAGAAGAGGATGTGTCACCCATACCTGCTGCTGGAATTTCTCCCTGGGCAGAGGTGAGGAAGGAAAAAAGCAGTGGGGGCAGGGACAGGACGGGTATCTCAGGCAGGGAAATGGAAATCTTCCAGAAGAGCACCCAGGGCCAGGACCATCCTGGCTGGCCTGCAGGCACCAAGTCAGCTGGCATGCTGTCACTCGTGTGGCTCCATGGCCCTTCCTCTAGGCTTTCAAGTCCTTGTATATATTCAGGTGTTTTACCTGGGAAGGGCGGGAACAGTTCAGCAGCAACTGGCCTGGGGCTCAGCTCACGTTTACTCACAGATGCCTCGGCACGGTGCCCCAGCTTTGCAATGAGGACGCTTGTTGTGTGGGGGCTGCTGGCTGAATGGGAGACGATTCCCCACCACTGACCAACTTCAGAATTGTTTACAACTGGAGCAAGTGCCCTGATACGGTTTTCCTCTGAGTAACTGGTGGGTTCTGTTTTTTTTTTTCTCTTTTTTGTTTTTGGTTCAAGGTAGATTTTATTCCTCTTTTTTGTATTTACAGATATAAGCATGGAAATAATTTATTCATATAAATGTATGTGAAGGGAATAATTGTTTTTTCTGTTTTATTTTTTAAATTTTATTTCTTTTTAATTTTGAATTTTATTTTATATTTTTATACAGCAGGTTCTCATTGGTTATCTATTTTATACATATAAATGTTTACATGCCAATCCCAATCTCTCAACTCCTCCCACCACCACCCCTCCAAGAGCTTTCCCCCCTTGTTGTCCATACGATTGTTGTCTACATCTGTTGCTCTATTTATGCCTTGCAAAACGGTTAATCTGTACAGTTTTTCTAGGTTCCACATATATGCATGAATATACAAGATTTGTTTTTCTCTTTCTGACTTACTTCACTCTGTATGACAGTCTCTAGATCCATCGACGTCTCTACAAATGACCCAATTTCATTCCTTTCATGGCTTAGTAATATTCCATTTTATATATGTACCACATCTTTATGCATTCGTCTGTCTGTGGGCATTTAGGTTGCTTCCATTACCTCGATATTGTAAATAGTGATGCAATGAACATTGCGGTGAATGTCTCTTTTTGATTTATGGTTTTGTCTGGGTATATGTCCAGTCCTGGGATCGCTGTATCATATGGTAATTCTATTATTAGTTTCTTAAGAAACTCCATATTGTTCTCCATAGTGACTGTATCAACTTATATTCCCAACAATAGTGGAAGAGGGTTCCTTTTCTCCACACCCTTTCCAGCATTTGTTGTTTGTAGATTTTCAGATGATGCCCATTCTAACAGGTGTGAGGTGATACCTCATTGTTGAGTCCATTTCGTTGAGCAGGGGGTAGGTCTTGTCTATTACATATTTGGCTTATGGAACGGTATCTGTGCTAATTTCAATCTCTGGTTTTATGCAGCACCCCCTTAACTCACCTTTCCCTTTAAGCAAGCATAAGTTGGTTTTCTAATCTTGAGACCCTGTTCTGTTTTGTAATTCAGTTCATGTGTAGCCAAGTTTACATTCCGTGCATTAGTGATACCTTATGATGTTTCTTTTTCTGTGTGACTTATTTCACTTAGAATCATCATGCCTCAATCCACTCATTATGCTGGTACAGGCCTGGTGACACAGATTTCATTGCTGAGTGGTATTCTGTTGTACGTAAGTACCGCAACTTCTTTATCAATTATTTGTTCTCTGGGATATTTAACTCGTACTGTAGAAGAGGTTCCTGTAAACAGAGCCGTCCCAAATTTTGGGGTGGCTGTGTCTTTTTGATTTTAATTTCCCTAAGCTATAGGACCATAAGTGGAAATGCCCTAGACTCTGTTGCTTTGTTTTTCAGATGTATCAGGAAACACCATACACTTCTCCAGAGTGGCTGTTGGCAATTTACATCCCGCCCATCAGCATAACAAGGCTCCTTTTTCCCCATGGCCTGTCTTGCCTTTCTGGATTTTACACTTTTCTCAGATGGCCCTTTAGACCGGGGGGAAGTGACACTTCATAGTAGTTCGGATTTCCATTGCAAGCTTGCTTGGTTTGCCAAAAAGGGCATATGTGTTTTTTCCTGAATATATTCAGGAACAAACTCATACGCCCTTTGTTGCCAAGTGCATCATTGTCGATGTTCTGCCTCTTTTCCTATGCTTTAAATGCAATTCCAGTCTACCTCCTGAAATCGGTTTCCTGAAATTCTGCCCCGCTTTCAAGTCCTCTTCGCAGCCTTACTTCAATATATTTTTGGACGTTATCTGTTATTTATAACTCTCCAGGTTTGTGAATTACAGGGCCCCTGAGCTCCTTTCTTCAACTCGCTTTCTTGTGAGCTGGCCGCAAACCCGCAAGACTGCTTCAGGCCCTAATCTGCTTCTGGCAGGGCACGCTGAGCCTTTGGTTAATTTCTCTTCCTGGTGGGAAATGAGTGTTAAATATACCCGTCCAGACACCTACCTCACTCTCAACCCCTTGGTGATGTGGGTCCTCTGGTTTGTGGCCACCTTTGCTGGGTTCCTCACCTTTCGATGATGTGGCCCCACTAGTGTGAGGACACTCCTGCTTGGTTCTCATCCACGTGGTTATGTGGACCCCCTGGTGAGAGTCTGTTCCTGGCTTTGTTCCTCACCCACCTGTGAGGGAGACCCTCTGCTGATAGGTCACTCCTGCATGGCTGGCACACATTGCCTTGGTGAAGTCAGCCGTGTGGTGGCAGTTGGAGCGTGCTGGGAATCTCCTCCCCCCGGTGATGAGGACCCTCTTGCGTCAGGCCCTAACTGCTGGACTCACCAACTTTTCTTAGGGAGCCCGGTGATGCTTTGGCACTCCTCTTAGGATCCCATCTCCATGGGGTTGTGGGCCTTCTGCTCTGAGGTCCCAACGGCTGGGTTGTTCACATTTTCATTTTGTGGGCTCTCTGGTGTTCACAGAAGCCTGGATCCCATAGCTTCTGTGCTCTTGGCCGCTTGCTGGGAGGTTCCAACTGCTGGATTCCTCACCTTTCTTATTCTTTGGGCCCTCTGATTTTAGGCTACTCCTGCCTGCCTCACTCCCATTCCCTTTGTGATATGTGTCCTCTGATTTGAGGCCACATGTGCTGGGTTCCGCACCTTTCGATGATGTGACCCCACTGGAGGGAAGACAGTCCTGACTGGTTCCCATCCCCTTGCTGATGTGGGCCCTCAGGTGAGAGTCTGATCCTGGCTGGGTTCCTCACCCTTCTGTGAGGTGGGCCCTCTGCTGTGAGGTCAATCATGCCTGTCTGGCACACGTCACCTTGGCGACGTGGGCCCTCTGGTGGCAGTTGGAGTGTGCTGGGATCCTCCTCCCCTCGGTGATGAGGGCCCTCTTGCCTTAGGCCATAACTGCAGGGCTCCCCACATTTTCTGATGTGCGCCAAGTGAGTGAGGAGACTCTTGCCAGGTTCCCATCCCCATGGCGATATGGGCCTTCTGCTCTGAGGTCAAAACGGCTGGCTTGCTCACAGGTTCATGATGTGGGCCCTCTGCTGTGAGTTCACTCCGGCAAGGATCCCTTATCATCGGTGCTCTGAGCCGCCTGCTGGGAGGTTCCAACTGCTGGATTCCTCAACATTTTTATTCTATGTGCCCTCTGTTGTGAGGCTCCTCCTGCCTGCCTCACTGCCAGCCCCTTGGTGATGACTGTCCTATGGCTTGAGGCCACATGTGCTGCGTTCCTCACCTTTCGATGATGTGACCCCACTCGTGTGAGGACACTCCTGCCTGGTTCCCATCCCCTTGGTGAGGTGGGCCCTCTGGCGAGAGTCTAATCCTGGCTGGGTTCCTCAACGTTCTGTGAGGTAGGCCCTCTGCTGTGAGGTCACTCCTGCCTGGCTGGCACACGTCACCTTGGAGACGTGAGCCCTCTGGTGGCAGTTGGAGCGTGCAGGGCACCTCCTCCTCTCGGTGATGACGGCCCTCTGGCGTCAGGCCCTAAATGGTGGGCTCCCCACATTTTCTGATGTGCGCCCAGTGGTGCGAGGACACTCCAGCCAGGTTCCCATTCCCATGGGGATGTGGGCCTTCTGCGCTGAGGTCTCAACTCCTGGGTTGCTCACAGTTTTGTGATGTGGGCCCTCTGCTGTGAGTTCACTGTGGCCTGGATCCCATAGCCTCGGTGTTCTGGGCCGCCTGCTGGAAGGTCTAAATGCTGGAATTCTCACGTTTTTTATATTATGTGCCCTGTGTTGTGAGGCTACTCCTGCCTGCCTCACTCCAAGGCCCTTGGTGATGTGGGTCCTCTGGTTTGAGGACACATGTGCTGGGTTCCTCACCTTAAGATGATGAGGCCCCACTGGTGTGAGGATAATCCTGACTGGGTCCCATCCCCTTTGTGATGTGGGCCCTCTGGTGAGAGTCTGATCCTGGCTGGGTTCCTCACCCATCTGTGAGGTGGGCCCTCTACTATCAGGTAACTCTTGCCTGGGTTGCTCACCTCGCCTTGTTGACATGAGCCCTCTGGTGGCAATTGGACCCTGCTGGGAGCCTCCTCAGCTCTGTGATGAGGGCCCTCTGACGTCAGGCCCTAACTGCTGGGCTCCCCAACTTTTCTTAGTGAGCCCAGTGTTGCTCAAGCACTCCTCTTAGGTTCCCATCCCCATGGGGATGTGGGCCTTCTGCTCTGAGGTTCCAACGGCTGGGTTGATCACAATTTCATGATGTGGGCTCTCTGGTGTTAGTTCACTGTGGCCTGGATCCCATAGCCTCTGTGGTCTTGGCTGCCTGCTGGGAGGTTCCAACTGCTCGATTCCTCAACTTTTGTATTCTATGGGTCCTGTGTTGTGATGCTCCTCCTGCCTGCCTCACTCGCAACCCCTTCGTGATGTGGGTCTTCTGGTTTGAGGCCACATGTGCTGGGTTAGGCAACTTTCAATGATGTGGCCCCACTGGTGTGAGGACACTCCTGCCTGGTTCCCATCCCCTTGGTGATGTGGGCCTTCTGGTGACAGTCTTATCCTGGCTGGGTTCCTCACTCTTCTGTGAGGTAGGCCCTCTGCTGTGAGGTCAATCCTGCCTGACTTGCACACATCACCTTGGCGACGTGGGCCCTCTGTTGGCACATGGAACCTGCTGGGAGCCTCCTGCCCTCGGTGATGATGGCCCTCTAGCATCAGGCTCTAACTGCTGGGCTCCCCACGTTTTCTGATGTGAGCCCAGTGATGCCAGGACACTCCTGTCAGGTTCCCATCCCCATGGGGATGTGGGCTTTCTGCTCTGAGGTCCCAATGCCTGGGTTGCTCACAGTTTCATGATGTGGGCTCTCTGGTGTTAGTTAACTCCTGCCTGCATCCCATAGCTTCTGTGCTCTCGGCCGCCTGCTGGGAGGTTCCAAATGCTGGATTCCTCACTTTTTTTATTCTTTGGGCCCTCTGTTTTTAGGCTACTCCTACCTGCCTCACTCCCATCCCCTTTGTGATGTATGTCCTCTGATATGAGGCCACATGTGCTGGGTTCCTCACCTTTCGATGATGTGGCCCCACTGGTGGGAGGACAGTCCTGACTGGTTCCCATCCCCTTGGTGTTGTGGGCCCTCTGGTGAGAGTCTCATCCTGCCTCGGTTCCTCACCCTTCTGTGAGATAGGCCCTCTGCTGTGAGGTCACTACTGCCTGGCTGGCGCATGCCACCTTGTAGATGTGGGCCCTCTGTTGGCAGTTGGAACCTGCTGGGAGTCTCCTCCCCTCAGTTATGAGGGCCCCCTGGCGTCAGGCCCTAACTGCTGGGCTCCTAACTTTTTCTGATATGTGCTAAGTGGTGCAAAGCCACTCCTGCCAGGTTCCCATCCCAATGGGGATGTGGGCCTTCTGTTCTGAGGTCCCAACAGCTGGGCTGCTCACAGGTTCATGATGTGGGCCCTCTGCTGTGAGTTCACTGCGGCCTGGATCCCATAGCCTCGGTGCTCTGGGCCACTTGCTGGGAGGTTCCAACTGCTGGATTCCTCAACTTTTATATTCTATGGACCCTGTGTTGTGAGGCCAGTCCTGCCAGCCTCATTCCGAACCCCTTGGTGATGTGGTTCCTCTGGTTTGAGGACACATGTGCTGGGATCCTCACCTTTCGATGATGTTGTCCCACTGGTGTGGGGACACTCCTGCCTGGTTCCCATCCCCTTGGTGATGTGGGCCCTCTGGTGAGAGTCTGATCCTGGCTGTGTTCCTCACCCTTCTGTGAGGTGGGCCCTCTGCTGTGAGGTCACTCCTGCCAGACTGGCACACATCGCCTTGGCGACGTTGGCCCTCTGGTGGCAGCTGGAGCCTGCTGGGAGCCTCCTCCTCTCGGTGATGAGTGCCCTCTAGCGTCAGGCCCTAACTTCTGAGCACCCCACGTTTTCTGATGTGAGCCCAGTGATGCCAGGACACTCCTGTCATGTTCCCATCACCATGGGGATGTGGGCCTTCTGCTCTGAGGTCCCAATGTCTGGGTTGCTCACAGTTTCATGATGTGGGCTGTCTGGTGTTAGTTCACTCTGGCCTGGTTCCTCTAGCCTCTGTGCTCTGGGCCGCCTGCTGGGAGGTTCCAACTGCTGGATTCCTCACCTTTCTTATTTTTGGGCCCTCTGTTATGAGGCTCCTCCTGCCTGCCTCACTCCCAGCCCCTTGGTGATGGGTGTCCTATGGTTTGAAGCCACATGTTCTGGGTTCCTCACCTTTAGATGATGTGGCCCTACTCATGTGAGGACACTCCTGCCTGGTTCCAATCCATTTGGTGATGTGGGCCCTCTGGTGCGAGTCTGATCCTGACTGGGTTCGTCACACTTCTCTGAGGTGGGCCCTCTGCTGTGAGGTCATTCGTGCCTGGTTGGCACACATCGCCTTGGCGACGTCAGCCCTCTGGTGGCAGTTGGAGCCTGCTGGGAGCCTCCTTCCCTTGGTGATGAGGGTCCTCTGGCGTCAGGCCCTAACTGCTGGTCGCCCAAAATTTTCTGATACGTTCTCAGTGGTGCGAGGACACTCCTACCAGAATTCCATCCCCATGGGGATGTGGGCCTCCTGCTCTGAGGTCCCAATGGCTGGTTTGCTCAGTTTCATGACATGGGCCCTCTTCTGTGAGTTCACTGTGGCCTGGATCCCATAGCCTCGGTGCTCTGGGCCGCCTGCTGGGAGGTTCCAACTGCTGGATTCCTCACTTTTTTATTCTATGGGCCCAGTGTTGTGAGGTTACTCCTGCCTGCCTCACTCCGAGGTCCTTGGTGATGTGGGTCCTCTGGTTTGAGGACACATGTGCTGAGTACCTCAGCTTTCGATGATGTGGCCCCACTGATGTGAAGACACTCCTGCCTGGTTCCCATCCCCTTGGTGATGTGGGCCCTCTGGTGAGAGTCTGATGTTGGCTGGGTTTCTCACCCTTCTGTGAGGTGGGACCTCTGCTGTGAGGTAACTCCTGCCTGGCATGCTCACGTTGCCTTGGCAATGTGAGCCCTCAGGTGGCAGTTGGAGCCTGCTGGGAATCTCCTCCCCTCAGTTATGAGAGCTCTGGATAAAACACATATGCCCTTTTTTGCCAAGTGCATTATTTTCCAAGTTCTGTCTCTTTTCCTATGCTTTAAGAACTACTCCCGTGTACGTTCTGAAATCAGTTTCCAGCAATTCTGCCCGGCATTCAAGTCCTCATCGCAGCCTTACTTCAGTATAATTTTGGATGATAGCTGTCATTTATAACTCCGCAGGTTTCTGAATTACAGTGCCCCTGAGCTCCTTTCTTCAACTCGCTTTCTTGTGAGCTGGCCGCAACACCGCAGGATCTCCTCAGGCCCTAATCTAGTTCCAGCATGGCACGCAGAGCCTTTGGTTCATTTATCTTCCTGGTGGGAAATGAGACTTAAATTTGCCCGTCCAGACACCTACAGATAGTCTCCCATTGCTTCTCCTTATTCCTGTTCATCTTCCGAAGAAATTGCAAACAGGGCCAAACAGGAGGTTAAAGGCACTGACTCTCCAAGTGGGGAGAGTGTTAGTAAAGCGTCTGGAATGTTGCACCCGAGTACCAGGGGACGAAAACTGAGACACATTTGAACACGTTTCCCGATCACACGGTGGATCATACTCTTGGTTCCACATGCATGTTTTAGCTGAAGGAAGAATCCCTTAAACATGGAGAGTTGAGACCCATGGAATGGGTACCATGCAATATGACTTCAAAGGGTCTGCATTTGCTCACCAAACCTCACCAATCCTATCACTGCTGCGTTTATGCCACTGTACACACGCTTCATTCTCTTCCGGAGACATATAAATCCATAGGTTTTAAGATTCTTACTAGTCAGGTATATTGTTAGGCGTTTAATATGGGGTGTTGAGTCCACTTCGTTGAGCAAGGAGTAGCTCTTGTCTATTACATATTTGGCTTATGGAATGGTATCTGTGCTAATTTCAATCTCTGGTTTTATGCAGCACCCCAACTCACCTTTCCCCTTAAGCAAGTATAAGTTGGTTTTCTACATTTGACACCCTGTTCTGTTTTGTAATTCAGTTCCTGTGTAGCCAAGTTTACATTCCATGTAGTAGTGATATCTTATGATGTTTCTTTTTCTGTGTGACTTATTTCACTTATAATCATCGTACCTGAATCCACTCATTATGCTGCTACGGGCCTGATGACATAGATTTCATTGCTGAGTGATATTGCATTGTACGTAATTACCACAACTTCTTTATCCATTTTTCGCTTTCTGTGATATTGAACTTGTACCGTAAACGAGGTTCTTGTAAACAGAGCCGGCCCAAACTTTGGGGTGGCTGTGTCTTTTTGATTTTAATTTCCCTAAGCTATAGGACCATAAGTGGAAGTGCCCTAGGCTCTGTTGCTTTGTTTTTTAGATGTTTCAGGAAACACCATACACTTCTCCAGAGTGGCTGCTGGCAATTTACATCCCGCCCATCAGCATAACAAGGCTCCCAGTTCTCCATGACCTATCCTGCCTTTCTGGATTTTACACTTTTTTCAGATGGCCCTTTTGACTGGGGGGCAGTGAGACTTCATTGTAGTGCAGATTTCCTTTGCAAACTTGCTTGGTTGGCCAAAAAGGGCGTATGCGTTTTTTCCTGAATATATTCAGGAAAAAACGCATACGCCCTTTTTGGCCAAGTGCATCATTGTGGACGTTCTGCCTCTTTTCCTATGCTTTACATGCAATTCCAGTCTACGTCCTGAAATCGGTTTCCTGCAATTCTGCCCCGCTTTCAAGTCCTCTTGTCAGCCTTCCTTCAATATATTTTTGGACGATAGCTGTCATTTATAACTCTGCAGGTTTGTGAATTACAGTGCCCCTGAGCTCCTTTCTTCAACTCGCTTTCTCGTGAGCTGGCCGCAACACCGCAGGATTGCTTCGGGCCCTAGTTTGGTTCCGGCATGGCATGCTGATCCTTTGGTTAATTCCTCTTCCTGGTGGGAAATGAGAGTTAAATTTGCCCGTCCAGACACCTCCACCTAGTCTCTCATTGGTTCTCCCTATTCCTGTTCATTTTCCACAGAGATTGCAAACTCGGCCAAACAGGAGGTTAAAGGCACTGACTCTCCAAGTGGGCAGAGTGTTAGTAAAGCGTCTGGAATGTTGCACCCGAGTACCAGGGGACGAAAACTGAGACACATTTGAACACGTTTCCCGATCACATGGTGGATCATACTCTGGGTTCCACATGCATGTTTTAGCTGAAGGAAGAATCCCTTAAACCTGGAGAGTTGAGACCCATGGAATGGGTACCATGCAATATGACTTCAAAGGGTCTGCATTTGCTCACCAAACTTCACCAATCCTATCACTGCTGCGTTTATGCCGCTGTACACACGCTTGATTCTCTTTCGGAGACATATAAATCCTTAGGTATTAAGATTATTACTAGTCAGGTATATTCTTAGGCGTTTAATGTGGGGTGTTGAGTCCACTTCGTTGAGCAAGGAGTAGCTCTTGTCTATTACATATTTGGCTTATGGAACGGTATCTGTGCTAATTTCAATCTCTGGTTTTATGCAGCACCCTAACTAACCTTTCCACTTAAGCAAGCATAAGTTGGTTTTCTACATTTGACACCCTGTTCTGTTTTGTAATTCAGTTCTTGTGTAGCCAAGTTTACATTCCGTGTAGTAGTGATATCTTATGATGTTTCTTTTTCTGTGTGACTTATTTCACTTAGAATCATCGTACCTGAATCCACTCATTATGCTGCTACGGGCCTGATGACATAGATTTCATTGCTGAGTGATATTGCATTGTACGTAAGTACCACAACTTCTTTATCCATTTTTCGCTTTCTGTGATATTGAACTTGTACCGTAAACGAGGTTCTTGTAAACAGAGCCGGCCGAAACTTTGGGGTGGCTGAGTCTTTTTGATTTCAATTTCCCTAATCTATAGGACCATAAGTGGAAGTGCCCTAGGCTCTGTTGCTTTGTTTTTTTGATGTTTCAGGAAACACCATACACTTCTTCAGAGTGGCTGTTGGCAATTTACATCCCGCCCATCAGCTTAACAAGGCTCCCAGTTCTCCATGGCCTGTCCTGCCTTTCTGGATTTTACACTTTTTTCAGATGGCCCTTTTGACCGGGGGGCAGTGAGACTTCATTGTAGTGCAGATTTCCTTTGCAAGCTTTCTTGGTTGGCCTAAAAGGGCGTATGCGTTTTTTCCTGAATATATTCAGGAAAAAACGCATACGCCCTTTTTGGCCAAGTGCATCATTGTGGACGTTCTGCTTCTTTTCCTATGCTTTACATGCAATTCCAGTCTACCTCCTGAAATCGGTTTTCTGCAATTCTGCCCCGCTTTCAACTCCTCTTGGCAGCCTTCCTTCAATATATTTTTGGACGATAGCTGTCATTTATAACTCTGCAGGATTGTGAATTACAGTGCCCCTGAGCTCCTTTCTTCAACTCGCTTTCTTGTGAGCTGGCCGCAACACCGCAGGATTGCTTCAGGCCCTAGTTTGGTTCCGGCATCGCATGCTGAGCCTTTCGTTAATTCCTCTTCCTGGTGGGAAATGAGAGTTAAATTTGCCCGTCCTCACAGCTCCAGCTAGTCTCTCATTGGTTCTCCCTATTCCTGTTCATCTTACGCAGAAATTGCAAACTGGGCCAAACAGGAGGTTAAAGGCACTGACTCTCCAAGTGGGAAGAGTGTTAGTAAAGCGTCTGGAATGTTGCACCCGAGTACCAGGGAACGAAAACTGAGACACATTTGAAAACGTTTCCCGATCACACGGTGGATCATACTCTGGGTTCCACATGCATGTTTTAGCTGAAGGAAGAATCCCTTAAACCTGGAGAGTTGAGACCCATGGAATGGGTACCATGCAATATGACTTCAAAGAGTCTGCATTTGCTCACCGAACCTCACCAATCCTATCACTGCTGCGTTTATGCCGCTGTACACACGCTTGATTCTCTTTCGGAGACATATAAATCCATAGGTTTTAAGATTCTTACTAGTCAGGTATATTGTTAGGCGTTTAATATGGGGTGTTGAGTCCACTTCGTTGAGCAAGGAGTAGCTCATGTCTATTACATATTTGGCTTATGGAACGGTATCTGTGCTAATTTCAATCTCTGGTTTTATGCCGCACCCCAACTCACCTTTCCCCTTAAGCAAGCATAAGTTGGTTTTCTACATTTGAGACCCTGTTCTGTTTTGTAATTCAGTTCCTGTGTAGCCAAGTTTACATTCCGTGTAGTAGTGATACCTTATGATGTTTCTTTTTCTGTGTGACTGATTTCACTTAGAATCATCCTACCTGAATCCACTCATTATGCTGCTACGGGCCTGATGACATAGATTTCATTGCTGAGTGATATTGCATTGTACGTAATTCCCACAACTTCCTTATCCATTTTTCGCTTTCTGTGATATTGAACTTGTACCGTAAACGAGGTTCTTGTAAACAGAGCCGGCCCAAACTTTGGGGTGGCTGTGTCTTTTTGATTTTAATTTCCCTAAGCTATAGGACCATAGGTGGAAGTGCCGTAGGCTCTGTTGCTTTCTTTTTTAGATGTTTCAGGAAACAAAATACACTTCTCCAGAGTGGCTGTTGGCAATTTACATCCCGCCCATCAGCATAACAAGGTTCCCAGTTCTCCATGGCCTGTCCTGCCTTTCTGGATTTTACACTTTTTTCAGATAGCCCTTTTGACCGGGGGGGCAGTGAGACTTCATTGTAGTGCAGATTTCCTTTGCAAACTTGCTTGGTTGGCCAAAACGGGCGTATGCGTTTTTTCCTGTATATATTCAGGAAAAAACGCATATGCACTTTTTGGCCAAGTGCATCATTGTGGACGTTCTGCCTCTTTTCCTATGCTTTACATGCAATTCCAGTCTACCTCCTGAAATCGGTTTCCTGCAATTCTGCCCGGCTTTCAAGTCCTCTTGACAGCCTTCCTTCAATATATTTTTGGAAGATAGCTGTCATTTATAACTCTGCAGGATTGTGAATTACAGTGCCCCTGAGCTACTTTCTTCAACTCGCTTTCTTGTGAGCTGGCCGCAACACCGCAGGATTGCTTCAGGCCCTAGTTTGGTTCCGGCATTGCATGCTGAGCCTTTGGTTAATTCCTCTTCCTGGTTGGAAATGAGAGTTAAATTTGCCCGTCCTCACAGCTCCAGCTAGTCTCTCATTGGTTCTCCCTATTCCTGTTCATCCTACGCAGAAATTGCAAACTGGGCCAAACAGGAGGTTAAAGGCACTGACTCTCCAAGTGGGGAGAGTGTTAGTAAAGCGTCTTGAATGTTGCACCCGAGTACCAGGGGACGAAAACTGAGACACATTTGAACACGTTTCCTGATCACACGGTGGATCATACTCTGTGTTCCACATGCATGTTTCAGCTGAAGGAAGAATCCCTTAAACCTGGAGAGTTGAGACCCATGGAATGGGTACCATGCAGTATGACTTCAAAGGGTCTACATTTGCTCACCGAACCTCACCAATCCTATCACTGCTGCGTTTATGCCGCCGTACACACGCTTGATTCTCTTTCGGAGACATATAAATGCGTAGGGTTTAAGATTATTTCTAGTCAGGTATATTCTTAGGCGTTTAATATGGGGTGTTGAGTCCACTGCGTTGAGCAAGGAGTAGCTCTTGTCTATTACATATTTGGCTTATGGAACGGTATCTGTGCTAATTTCAATCTCTGGTTTTAGGCAGCACCCCAACTCACCTTTCCCCTTAAGCAAGCATAAGTTGGTTTTCTACATTTGAGACCCTGTTCTGTTTTGTAATTCAGTTCCTGTGTAGCCAAGTTTACATTCCGTGTAGTAGTGATACCTTATGATGTTTCTTTTTCTGTGTGACTTATTTCACTTAGAATCATCGTACCTGCATCCACTCATTATGCTGCTACGGGCCTGATGACATTGATTTCATTGCTGAGTGATATTGCATTGTACGTAAGTACCACAACTTCTTTATCCATTTTTCGCTTTCTGTGATATTGAACTTGTACCGTAAAGGAGGTTCTTGTCAACAGAGCCGGCCCAAACTTTGGGGTGGCTGTGTCTTTCTGATTTTAATTTCCCTAAGCTATAGGACCATAAGTGGAAGTGCCCTAGGCTCTGTTGCTTTGTTTTTTAGATGTTTCAGGAAACACCGTACACTTTTCCAGAGTGGCTGTTGGCAATTTACATCCCGCCCACCAGCATAACAAGGCTCCCAGTTCTCCATGGCCTGTCCTGCCTTTCTGGATTTTACACTTTTTTCAGATGGCCCTTTTGACCGTGGGGCAGTGAGACTTCATTGTAGTGCAGATTTCCTTTGCAAGCTTGCTTGGTTGGCCAAAAAGGGCGTATGCGTTTTTTCCTGAATATATTCAGGAAAAAACGCATACGCCCTTTTTGGCCAAGTGCATCATTGTGGACGTTCTGCCTCTTTTCCTATGCTGTACATGCAATTCCCGTCTACCTCCTGAAATCGGTTTCCTGCAATTCTGCCCCGCTTTCAAGTCCTCTTGGCAGCCTTACTTCAATATATTTTTGGACGATAGCTGTCCTTTATAACTCTGCAGGTTTGTGAATTACAGTGCCCCTGAGCTCCTTTCTTCAACTCGCTTTCTTGTGAGCTGGCCGCAACACAGCAGGATTGCTTCAGGCCCTAGTGTGGTTCCGGCACGGCACGCTGAGCCTTTGGTTAATTCCTCTTCCTGGTGGGAAATGAGAGTTAAATTTGCACGTCCAGACACCTCCAGCTAGTCTCTCTTTGGTTCTCCCTATTCCTGTTCATTTTCCACAGAAATTGCAAACTGGGCCAAACAGGAGGTTAAAGGAACTGACTCTCCAAGTGGGGAGAGTGTTAGTAAAGCATCTGGAATGTTGCACCCGAGTTCCACGGGACGAAAACTGAGACACATTTGAACACGTTTCCCGATCACACGGTGGATCATACTCTGGGTTCCACATGCATGTTTTAGCTGAAGGAAGAATCCCTTAAACCTGGAGAGTTGAGACCCATGGAATGGGTACCATGCAATATGACTTCAAAGGGTCTGCATTTGCTCACCGAACTTCACCAATCCTATCACTGCTGCGTTTATGCCGCCGTACACACGCTTGATTCTCTTTCGGAGACATATAAATCCGTAGGTTTTAATATTCTTACTAGTCAGGTATATTCTTAGGCACTTAATATGGGGTGTTGAGTCCACTTCGTTGAGCAAGGAGTAGCTCTTGTCTATTACATATTTGGCTTATGGAACGGTATCTGTGCTAATTTCAATCTCTGGTTTCATGCAGCACCCCAACTCACCTTTCCCCTCAAGCAAGCATACGTTGGTTTTCTACATTTGAGACCCTGTTCTGTTTTGTAATTCAGTTCTTGTGTAGCCAAGTTTACCTTCCTTGTAGTAGTGATATCTTATGGTGTTTCTTTTCCTGTGTGACTTATTTCACTTAGAATCATCATACCTGAATCCACTCATTATGCTGCTACGGGCCTGATGACATAGATTTCATTGCTGAGTGATATTGCATTGTACGTAAGTACCACAACTTCTTTATCCATTTTTCGCTTTCTGTGATATTGAACTTGTACCGTAAACGAGGTTCTTGTAAACAGAGCCGTCCCAAACTTTGGGGTGGCTGTGTCTTTTTGATTTTAATTTCCCTAAGCTATAGGACCATAAGTGGAAGTGCCCTAGGCTCTGTTGCTTAGTTTTTTAGATGTTTCAGGAAACACCATACACTTCCCCAGAGTGGCTGTTGGCAATTTACATCCCGCCCATCAGCATATCAAGGCTCCCAGTTCTCCATGGCCTGTCCTGCCTTTCTGGATTTTACACTTTTTTCAGATGGCCCTTTTGACCGGGGGGCAGTGAGACTTCATTGTAGTGCAGATTTCCTTTGCAAGCTTGCTTGGTTGGCCAAAAAGGGCGTATGCGTTTTTTCCTGAATATATTCAGGAAAAAACGCATACGCCCTTTTTGGCCAAGTGCATCATTGTGGACGTTCTGCCTCTTTTCGTATGCTTTACATGCAATTCCTGTCTACCTCCTGAAATCGGTTTCCTGCAATCCTGCCCCGCTTTCATGTCCTCTTGGCAGCCTTACTTCAATATATTTTTGGACGATAGCTGTCATTTATAACTCTGCAGGTTTGTGAATTACAGTGCCCCTGAACTCCTTTCTTCAACTCGCTTTCTTGTGAGCTGGCCGCAACACCGCAGGATTGCTTCAGGCCCTAGTGTGGTTCCGGCACGGCATGCTGAGCCTTTGGTTAATTCCTCTTTCTGGTGGGAAATGAGAGTTAAATTTGCCCGTCCAGACACCTCCAGCTAGTTTCTCATTGGTTCTCCCTATTCCTGTACATTTTCCGCAGAAATTGCAAACTGGGCCAAACAGGAGTTTAAAGACACTGACTCTCCAAGTGGGGAGAGAGTTAGTAAAGCGTCTTGAATGTTGCACCCGAGTACCAGGGGATGCAAACTGAGACACATTTGAACACGTTTCCTGATCACACGGTGGATCATACTCTGTGTTCCACATGCATGTTTCAGCTGAAGGAAGAATCCCTTAAACCTGGAGAGTTGAGACCCATGGAATGGGTACCATGCAGTATGACTTCAAAGGGTCTGCATTTGCTCACCGAACCTCACAAATCCTATCACTGCTGCGTTCATGCCGCTGTACACACGCTTGATTCTCTTTCGGAGACATATAAATCCACAGGTTTTAAGATTCTTACTAGTCAGGTGTATTCTTAGGCGTTTAATATGGGGTGTTGAGTACACTTCGTTTAGCAAGGAGTAGCTCTTGTCTATTACATATTTGGCTTATGGCACGGTATCTGTGCTAATTTCAATCTCTGGTTTCATGCAGCACCCCAACTCACCTTTCCCCTTAAACAAGCATAAGTTGGTTTTCTACATTTGAGACCCTGTTCTGTTTTGTAATTCAGTTCCTGTGTAGCCAAGTTTACATTCCGTGTAGTAGTGATATCTTATGATCTTTCTTTTTCTGTGTGACTTATTTCACTTAGAATCATCGTACCTAAATCCACTCATTATGCTGCGACGGGCCTGATGACATAGATTTCATTGCTGAGTGATATTGCATTGTATGTAAGTACCAAAACTTCTTTATCCATTTTTCGCTTTCTGTGATATTGAACTTGTACCGTAAACGAGGTTCTTGTAAACAGAACCATCCCAAACTTTGGGGTGGCTGTGTCTTTTTGATTTTAATTTCCCTAAGCTATAGGACCATAAGTGGAAGTGCCCTAGGCTCTGTTGCTTTGTTTTTTAGATGTTTCAGGAAACACCATACACTTCTCCAGAGTGGCTGTTGGCAATTTACATCCCGCCCATCGGCATAACAAAGCTCCCAGTTCTCCATGGCCTGTCCTGCCTTTCTGGATTTTACACTTTTTTCAGATGGCCCTTTTGACCGGGGGCAGTGAGACTTCATTGTAGTGTAGATTTCCTTTGCAAGCTTTCTTGGTTGGCCAAAAAGGGCGTATGCGTTTTTTCCTGAATATATTCAGGGAAAAACGCATACGCCCTTTTTGGCCAAGTGCATCATTGTGGACGTTCTGCCTCTTTTCCTATGCTTTACATGCAATTCCCGTCTACCTCCTGAAATCGGTTTCCTGCAATTCTGCCCCGCTTTCAAGTCCTCTTGGCAGCCTTACTTCAATATATTTTTGGACGATAGCTGTCATTTATAACTCTGCAGGTTTGTGAATTACAGTGCCCCTGAGCTCCTTTCTTCAACTCGCTTTCTTGTGAGCTGGCCGCAACACCGCAGGATTGCTTCAGGCCCTAGTGTGGTTCCGGCACGGCACACTGAGCCTTTGGTTAATTCCTCTTCCTGGTGGGAAATGAGAGTTAAATTTGCCCGTCCACACACCTCCAGCTAGTCTCTCATTGGTTCTCCCTATTCCTGTACATTTTCCGCAGAAATTGCAAACTGGGCCAAACAGGAGTTTAAAGGCACTGACTCTCCAAGTGGGGAGAGTGTTAGTAAAGCGTCTTGAATGTTGCACCCGAGTACCAGGGGACGAAAACTGAGACACATTTGAAAACGTTTCCTGATCACACGGTGGATCATACTCTGTGTTCCACATGCATGTTTCAGCTGAAGGAAGAATCCCTTAAACCTGGAGAGTTGAGACCCATGGAATGGGTACCATGCAATATGACTTCAAAGGGTCTGCATTTGCTCACCGAACCTCACCAATCCTATCACTGCTGCGTTTATGCCACCGTACACACGCTTGATTCTCTTTCGGAGACATATAAATCCGTAGGTTTTAAGATTATTTCTAGTCAGGTATATTCTTAGGCGTTTAATATGGGGTGTTGAGTCCACTTCGTTCAGCAAGTAGTAGCTCTTGTCTATTGCATATTTGGCTTATGGAACGGCATCTGTGCTATTTTCAATCTCTGGTTTCATGCAGCACCCCAACTCACCTTTCCCCTTAAGCAAGCATAAGTTGGTGTTCTACATTTGAGAACCTGTTCTGTTTTGTAATTCAGTTCCTGTGTAGCCAAGTTTATATTCCGTGTAGTAGTGATATCTTATGATGTTTCTTTTTCTGTGTGACTTATTTCACTTAGAATCATCGTACCTGAATTCACTCATTATGCTGCGACGGGCCTGATGACAAGATTTCATTGCTGAGTGATATTGCATTGTACGTAAGTACCACAACTTCTTTATCCATTTTTCGGTTTTGTGATATTGAACTTGTACCGTAAACAAGATTCTTGTAAACAGAGCCGTCCCAAACTTTGGGGTGGTTGTGTCTTTTTGATTTTAATTTCCCTAAGCTATAGGACCATAAGTGGATGTGCCCTAGGCTCTGTTGCTTGTTTTTTAGATGTTTCAGGAAACACCATACACTTCTCCAGAGTGGCTGTTGGCAATTTACATCCCGCCCATCAGCATAACAAGGCTCCCAGTTCTCCATGGCCTGTCCTGCCTTTCTGGATTTTACACTTTTTTCAGATGGCCCTTTTGACCGGGGGGCAGTGAGACTTCATTGTAGTGCAGATTTTCTTTGCAAGCTTGCTTGGTTGGCCAAAAAGGGCGTATGCGTTTTTTCCTGAATATATTCAGGAAAAAACGCATACGCCCTTTTTGGCCAAGTGCATCATTGTGGACGTTCTGCCTCTTTTCCTATGCTTTACATGCAATTCCCGTCTACCTCCTGAAATCGGTTTCCTGCAATTCTGCCCCGCTTTCAAGTCCTCTTGGCAGCCTTACTTCAATATATTTTTGGACGATAGCTGTCATTTATAACTCTGCAGGTTTGTGAATTACACTGCCCCTGAGCTCCTTTCTTCAACTCGCTTTCTTGTGAGCTGGCCGCAACACCGCAGGATTGCTTCAGGCCCTAGTGTGGTTCTGGCACGGCACGCTGAGCCTTTGGTTAATTCCTCTTCCTGGTGGGAAATGAGAGTTAAATTTGCCCGTCCACACACCTCCAGCTAGTCTCTCATTGGTTCTCCCTATTCCTGTACATTTTCCGCAGAAATTGCAAACTGGGCCAAACAGGAGTTTAAAGGCACTGACTCTCCAAGTGGGGAGAGTGTTAGTAAAGCGTCTGGAGTGTTGCACCCGAGTACCAGGGGACGAAAACTGAGACACATTTGAACACGTTTCCTGATCACACGGTGGATCATACTCTGTGTTCCACATGCATGTTTTAGCTGAAGGAAGAATCCCTTAAACTTGGAGAGTTGAGACCCATGGAATGGGTACCATGCAATATGACTTCAAAGGGTCTGCATTTGCTCACCGAACCTCACCAATCCTATCACTGCTGCGTTTATGCCGCTGTACACACGCTTGATTCTCTTTCGGAGACATATAAATCCGTAGTTTTTAAGATTATTTCTAGTCAGGTGTATTCTTAAGCGTTTAATATGGGGTGTTGAGTCCACTTCGTTGAGCAAGGAGTAGCTCTTGTCTATTACATATTTGGCTTATGGAACGGTATCTGTGCTAATTTCAATCTCTGGTTTCATGCAGCACCCCAACTCACCTTTCCCCTTAAGCAAGCATAAGTTGGTTTTCTATATTTGAGACCCTGTTCTGTTTTGTAATTCAGTTCTTGTGTAGCCAAGTTTACCTTCCGTGTAGTAGTGATATCTTATGGTGTTTCTTTTCCTGTGTGACTTATTTCACTTAGAATCATCATACCTGAATCCACTCATTATGCTGCTACGGGCCTGATGACATAGATTTCATTGCTGAGTGATATTGCATTGTACGTAAGTACCACAACTTCTTTATCCATTTTTCGCTTTCTGTGATATTGAACTTGTACCGTAAACGAGGTTCTTGTAAACAGAGCCGTCCCAAACTTTGGGGTGGCTGTGTCTTTTTGATTTTAATTTCCCTAAGCTATAGGACCATAAGTGGAAGTGCCCTAGGCTCTGTTGCTTTGTTTTTTAGATGTTTCAGGAAACACCGTACACTTCTCCAGAGTGGCTGTTGGCAATTTACATCCCGCCCACCAGCATAACAAGGCTCCCAGTTCTCCATGGCCTGTCCTACCTTTCTGGATTTTACACTTTTTTCAGATGGCCCTTTTGACCGTGGGGCAGTGAGACTTCATTGTAGTGCAGATTTCCTTTGCAAGCTTGCTTGGTTGGCCAAAAAGGGCGTATGCGTTTTTTCCTGAATATATTCAGGAAAAAACGCATACGCCCTTTTTGGCCAAGTGCATCATTGTGGACGTTCTGCCTCTTTTCCTATGCTTTACATGCAATTCCAGTGTACCCCCTGAAATCGATTTCCTGCAATTCTGCCCCGCTTTCAAGTTCTCTTGGCAGCCTTACTTCAATATATTTTTGGACGATAGCTGTCATTTATAACTCTGCAGGTTTGTGAATTACAGTGCCCCTGAGCTCGTTTCTTCAACTCGCTTTCTTGTGAGCTGGCCGCAACACCGCAGGATTGCTTCAGGCCCTAGTGTAGTTCCGGCACGGCACGCTGAGCCTTTGGTTAATTCCTCTTCCTGGTGGGAAATGAGAGTTAAATTTGCCCGTCCAGACACCTCCAGATAGTCTCTCTTTCGTTCTCCCTATTCCTGTTCATTTTTCACAGAAATTACAAACTGGGCCAAACAGGAGGTTAAAGGCACTGACTCTCCAAGTGGGGAGAGTGTTAGTAAAGCATCTGGAATGTTGCACCCGAGTACCAGGGACGAAAACGAGACACATTTGAACACGTTTCCCGATCACACGGTGGATCATACTCTGGGTTCCACATGCATGTTTTAGCTGAAGGAAGAATCCCTTAAACCTGGAGAGTTGAGACCCATGGAATGGGTACCATGCAATATGACTTCAAAGGGTCTGCATTTGCTCACCGAACCTCACCAATCCTATCACTGCTGCGTTTATGCCGCTGTACACACGCTTGATTCTCTTTCAGAGATATATAAATCCGTAGGTTTTAAGATTATTTCTAGTCAGGTATATTCTTAGGCGTTTAATATGGGGTGTTGAGTCCACTTCGTTCAGCAAGGAGTAGCTCTTGTCTATTGCATATTTGGCTTATGGATCGGTATCTGTGCTAATTTCAATCTCTGGTTTCATGCAGCACCCCAACTCACCTTTCCCCTTAAGCAAGCATAAGTTGGTTTTCTACATTTGAGACCCTGTTCTGTTTTGTAATTCAGTTCCTGTGTAGCCAAGTTTACATTCCGTGTAGTAGTGATATCTTATGATGTTTCTTTTTCTGTGTGACTTATTTCACTTAGAATCATCGTACCTGAATCCACTCATTATGCTGCTACGGGCCTGATGACATAGATTTCATTGCTGAGTGATATTGCATTGTACGTAAGTACCACAACTTCTTTATCCATTTTTTGCTTTCTGTGATATTGAACTTGTACCGTAAACGAGGTTCTTGTAAACAGAGCCGTCCCAAACTTTGGGGTGGCTGTGTCTTTTTGATTTTAATTTCCCTAAGCTATAGGACCATAAGTGGAAGTGCCCTAGGCTCTGTTGCTTTGTTTTTTAGATGTTTCAGGAAACACCATACACTTCTCCAGAGTGGCTGTTGGCAATTTACATCCCACCCACCAGCATAACAAGGCTCCCAGTTCTCCATGGCCTGTCCTGCCTTTCTGGATTTTACACTTTTTTCAGATGGCCCTTTTGACCGGGGGGCAGTGAGACTTCATTGTAGTGCAGATTTCCTTTGCAAGCTTTCTTGGTTGGCCTAAAAGGGCGTATGCGTTTTTTCCTGAATATATTCAGGAAAAAACGCATACGCCCTTTTTGGCCAAGTGCATCATTGTGGACGTTCTGCCTCTTTTCCTATGCTTTACATGCAATTCCCGTCTACCTCCTGAAATCGGTTTCCTGCAATTCTGCCCCGCTTTCAAGTCCTCTTGGCAGCCTTACTTCAATATATTTTTGGACGATAGCTGTCATTTATAACTCTGCAGGTTTGTGAATTACAGTGCCCCTGAGCTCCTTTCTTCAACTCGCTTTCTTGTGAGCTGGCCGCAACACCGCAGGATTGCTTCAGGCCCTAGTGTGGTTCTGGCACGGCATGCTGAGCCTTTGGTTAATTCCTCTTTCTGGTGGGAAATGAGAGTTAAATTTGCCCGTCCAGACACCTCCAGCTAGTTTCTCATTGGTTCTCCCTATTCCTGTATATTTTCCGCAGAAATTGCAAACTGGGCCATACAGGAGGTTAAAGGCACTGACTCTCCAAGTGGGGAGAGTGTTAGTAAAGCGTCTGGAGTGTTGCACCCGAGTACGAGGGGACGAAAACTGAGACACATTTGAACACGTTTCCTGATCACACGGTGGATCATAATCTGTGTTCCACATGCATGTTTTAGCTGAAGGAAGAATCCCTTAAACTTGGAGAGTTGAGACCCATGGAATGGGTACCATGCAATATGACTTCAAAGGGTCTGCATTTGCTCACCGAACCTCACCAATCCTATCACTGCTGCGTTTATGCCGCTGTACACACGCTTGATTCTCTTTCGGAGACATATAAATCCGTAGTTTTTAAGATTATTTCTAGTCAGGTGTATTCTTAAGCGTTTAATATGGGGTGTTGAGTCCACTTCGTTGAGCAAGGAGTAGCTCTTGTCTATTACATATTTGGCTTATGGAACGGTATCTGTGCTAATTTCAATCTCTGGTTTCATGCAGAACCCCAACTCACCTTTCCCCTTAAGCAAGCATAAGTTGGTTTTCTACATTTGAGACCCTGTTCTGTTTTGTAATTCAGTTCTTGTGTAGCCAAGTTTACCTTCCGTGTAGTAGTGATATTTTATGGTGTTTCTTTTCCTGTGTGACTTATTTCACTTAGAATCATCATACCTGTATCCACTCATTATGCTGCTACGGGCCTGATGACATAGATTTCATTGCTGAGTGATATTGCATTGTACGTAAGTACCACAACTTCTTTATCCATTTTTTGCTTTCTGTGATATTGAACTTGTACCGTAAACGAGGTTCTTGTAAACAGAGCCGTCCCAAACTTTGGGGTGGCTGTGTCTTTTTGATTTTAATTTCCCTAAGCTATAGGACCATAAGTGGAAGTGCCCTAGGCTCTGTTGCTTTGTTTTTTAGATGTTTCAGGAAACACCATACACTTCTCCAGAGTGGCTGTTGGCAATTTACATCCCGCCCACCAGCATAACAAGGCTCCCAGTTCTCCATGGCCTGTCCTGCCTTTCTGGATTTTACACTTTTTTCAGATGGCCCTTTTGACCGGGGGGCAGTGAGACTTCATTGTAGTGCAGATTTCCTTTGCAAGCTTTCTTGGTTGGCCTAAAAGGGCGTATGCGTTTTTTCCTGAATATATTCAGGAAAAAACGCATACGCCCTTTTTGGCCAAGTGCATCATTGTGGACGTTCTGCCTCTTTTCCTATGCTTTACATGCAATTCCCGTCTACCTCCTGAAATCGGTTTCCTGCAATTCTGCCCCGCTTTCAAGTCCTCTTGGCAGCCTTACTTCAATATATTTTTGGACGATAGCTGTCATTTATAACTCTGCAGGTTTGTGAATTACAGTGCCCCTGAGCTCCTTTCTTCAACTCGCTTTCTTGTGAGCTGGCCGCAACACCGCAGGATTGCTTCAGGCCCTAGTGTGGTTCTGGCACGGCATGCTGAGCCTTTGGTTAATTCCTCTTTCTGGTGGGAAATGAGAGTTAAATTTGCCCGTCCAGACACCTCCAGCTAGTTTCTCATTGGTTCTCCCTATTCCTGTATATTTTCCGCAGAAATTGCAAACTGGGCCATACAGGAGGTTAAAGGCACTGACTCTCCAAGTGGGGAGAGTGTTAGTAAAGCGTCTGGAGTGTTGCACCCGAGTACGAGGGGACGAAAACTGAGACACATTTGAACACGTTTCCTGATCACACGGTGGATCATAATCTGTGTTCCACATGCATGTTTTAGCTGAAGGAAGAATCCCTTAAACTTGGAGAGTTGAGACCCATGGAATGGGTACCATGCAATATGACTTCAAAGGGTCTGCATTTGCTCACCGAACCTCACCAATCCTATCACTGCTGCGTTTATGCCGCTGTACACACGCTTGATTCTCTTTCGGAGACATATAAATCCGTAGTTTTTAAGATTATTTCTAGTCAGGTGTATTCTTAAGCGTTTAATATGGGGTGTTGAGTCCAGTTCGTTGAGCAAGGAGTAGCTCTTGTCTATTACATATTTGGCTTATGGAACGGTATCTGTGCTAATTTCAATCTCTGGTTTCATGCAGAACCCCAACTCACCTTTCCCCTTAAGCAAGCATAAGTTGGTTTTCTACATTTGAGACCCTGTTCTGTTTTGTAATTCAGTTCTTGTGTAGCCAAGTTTACCTTCCGTGTAGTAGTGATATCTTATGGTGTTTCTTTTCCTGTGTGACTTATTTCACTTAGAATCATCATACCTGTATCCACTCATTATGCTGCTACGGGCCTGATGACATAGATTTCATTGCTGAGTGATATTGCATTGTACGTAAGTACCACAACTTCTTTATCCATTTTTTGCTTTCTGTGATATTGAACTTGTACCGTAAACGAGGTTCTTGTAAACAGAGCCGTCCCAAACTTTGGGGTGACTGTGTCTTTTTGATTTTAATTTCCCTAAGCTATAGGACCATAAGTGGAAGTGCCCTAGGCTCTGTTGCTTTGTTTTTTAGATGTTTCAGGAAACACCATACACTTCTCCAGAGTGGCTGTTGGCAATTTACATCCCGCCCACCAGCATAACAAGGCTCCCAGTTCTCCATGGCCTGTCCTGCCTTTCTGGATTTTACACTTTTTTCAGATGGCCCTTTTGACCGGGGGGCAGTGAGACTTCATTGTAGTGCAGATATCCTTTGCAAGCTTGCTTGGTTGGCCAAAAAGGGCGTATGCGTTTTTTCCTGAATATATTCAGGAAAAAACGCATACGCCCTTTTTGGCCAAGTGCATCATTGTGGACATTCTGCCTCTTTTCCTATGCTTTACATGCAATTCCAGTGTACCTCCTGAAATCGATTTCCTGCAATTCTGCCCCGCTTTCAAGTCCTCTTGGCAGCCTTACTTCAATATATTTTTGGACGATAGCTGTCATTTATAACTCTGCAGGTTTGTGAATTACAGTGCCCCTGAGCTCGTTTCTTCAACTCGCTTTCTTGTGAGCTGGCCGCAACACCGCAGGATTGCTTCAGGCCCTAGTGTAGTTCCGGCACGGCACGCTGAGCCTTTGGTTAATTCCTCTTCCTGGTGGGAAATGAGAGTTAAATTTGCCCGTCCAGACACCTCCAGATAGTCTCTCTTTCGTTCTCCCTATTCCTGTTCATTTTCCACAGAAATTACAAACTGGGCCAAACAGGAGGTTAAAGGCACTGACTCTCCAAGTGGGGAGAGTGTTAGTAAAGCATCTGGAATGTTGCACCCGAGTACCAGGGACGAAAACGAGACACATTTGAACACGTTTCCCGATCACACGGTGGATCATACTCTGGGTTCCACATGCATGTTTTAGCTGAAGGAAGAATCCCTTAAACCTGGAGAGTTGAGACCCATGGAATGGGTACCATGCAATATGACTTCAAAGGGTCTGCATTTGCTCACCGAACCTCACCAATCCTATCACTGCTGCGTTTATGCCGCTGTACACACGCTTGATTCTCTTTCGGAGACATATAAATCCGTAGTTTTTAAGATTATTTCTAGTCAGGTGTATTCTTAAGCGTTTAATATGGGGTGTTGAGTCCAGTTCGTTGAGCAAGGAGTAGCTCTTGTCTATTACATATTTGGCTTATGGAACGGTATCTGTGCTAATTTCAATCTCTGGTTTCATGCAGAACCCCAACTCACCTTTCCCCTTAAGCAAGCATAAGTTGGTTTTCTACATTTGAGACCCTGTTCTGTTTTGTAATTCAGTTCTTGTGTAGCCAAGTTTACCTTCCGTGTAGTAGTGATATCTTATGGTGTTTCTTTTCCTGTGTGACTTATTTCACTTAGAATCATCATACCTGTATCCACTCATTATGCTGCTACGGGCCTGATGACATAGATTTCATTGCTGAGTGATATTGCATTGTACGTAAGTACCACAACTTCTTTATCCATTTTTTGCTTTCTGTGATATTGAACTTGTACCGTAAACGAGGTTCTTGTAAACAGAGCCGTCCCAAACTTTGGGGTGACTGTGTCTTTTTGATTTTAATTTCCCTAAGCTATAGGACCATAAGTGGAAGTGCCCTAGGCTCTGTTGCTTTGTTTTTTAGATGTTTCAGGAAACACCATACACTTCTCCAGAGTGGCTGTTGGCAATTTACATCCCGCCCACCAGCATAACAAGGCTCCCAGTTCTCCATGGCCTGTCCTGCCTTTCTGGATTTTACACTTTTTTCAGATGGCCCTTTTGACCGGGGGGCAGTGAGACTTCATTGTAGTGCAGATATCCTTTGCAAGCTTGCTTGGTTGGCCAAAAAGGGCGTATGCGTTTTTTCCTGAATATATTCAGGAAAAAACGCATACGCCCTTTTTGGCCAAGTGCATCATTGTGGACGTTCTGCCTCTTTTCCTATGCTTTACATGCAATTCCAGTGTACCTCCTGAAATCGATTTCCTGCAATTCTGCCCCGCTTTCAAGTCCTCTTGGCAGCCTTACTTCAATATATTTTTGGACGATAGCTGTCATTTATAACTCTGCAGGTTTGTGAATTACAGTGCCCCTGAGCTCGTTTCTTCAACTCGCTTTCTTGTGAGCTGGCCGCAACACCGCAGGATTGCTTCAGGCCCTAGTGTAGTTCCGGCACGGCACGCTGAGCCTTTGGTTAATTCCTCTTCCTGGTGGGAAATGAGAGTTAAATTTGCCCGTCCAGACACCTCCAGATAGTCTCTCTTTCGTTCTCCCTATTCCTGTTCATTTTCCACAGAAATTACAAACTGGGCCAAACAGGAGGTTAAAGGCACTGACTCTCCAAGTGGGGAGAGTGTTAGTAAAGCATCTGGAATGTTGCACCCGAGTACCAGGGACGAAAACGAGACACATTTGAACACGTTTCCCGATCACACGGTGGATCATACTCTGGGTTCCACATGCATGTTTTAGCTGAAGGAAGAATCCCTTAAACCTGGAGAGTTGAGACCCATGGAATGGGTACCATGCAATATGACTTCAAAGGGTCTGCATTTGCTCACCGAACCTCACCAATCCTATCACTGCTGTGTTTATGCCGCTGTACACACGCTTGATTCTCTTTCGGAGACATATAAATCCGTAGGTTTTAAGATTATTTCTAGTCAGGTATATTCTTAGGCGTTTAATATGGGGTGTTGAGTCCACTTCGTTCAGCAAGGAGTAGCTCTTGTCTATTGCATATTTGGCTTATGGAACGGTATCTGTGCTAATTTCAATCTCTGGTTTCATGCAGCACCCCAACTCAACTTTCCCCTTAAGCAAGCATAAGTTGGTTTTCTACATTTGAGAACCTGTTCTGTTTTCTAATTCAGTTCCTGTGTAGCCAAGTTTACATTCCGTGTATTGGTGATATCTTATGATGTTTCTTTTTCTGTGTGACTTATTTCACTTAGAATCATCGTACCTGAATCCACTCATTATGCTGCTACGGGCCTGATGACATAGATTTCAGTGCTGAGTGATATTGCATTGTACGTAAGTACCACAACTTCTTTATCCATTTTTTGCTTTCTGTGATATTGAACTTGTACCGTAAACGAGGTTCTTGTAAACAGAGCCGTCCCAAACTTTGGGGTGGCTGTGTCTTTTTGATTTTAATTTCCCTAAGCTATAGGACCATAAGTGAAAGTGCCCTAGGCTCTGTTGCTTTGTTTTTTAGATGTTTCAGGAAACACCATACACTTCTCCAGAGTGGCTGTTGGCAATTTACATCCCACCCACCAGCATAACAAGGCTCCCAGTTCTCCATGGCCTGTCCTGCCTTTCTGGATTTTACACTTTTTTCAGATGGCCCTTTTGACCGGGGGGTAGTGACACTTCATTGTAGTGCAGATTTCCTTTGCAAGCTTTCGTGGTTGGCCAAAAAGGGCGTATGCGTTTTTTCCTGAATATATTCAGGAAAAAACGCATACGCCCTTTTTGGCCAAGTGCATCATTGTGGACGTTCTGCCTCTTTTCCTATGCTTTACATGCAATTCCAGTGTACCTCCTGAAATCGATTTCCTGCAATTCTGCCCCGCTTTCAAGTCCTCTTGGCAGCCTTACTTCAATATATTTTTGGACGATAGCTGTCATTTATAACTCTGCAGGTTTGTGAATTACAGTGCCCCTGAGCTCCTTTCTTCAACTCGCTTTTTTGTGAGCTGGCCGCAACACCACACGATTGCTTCAGGCCCTAGTGTGGATCCGGCGCCGCACGCTGAGCCTTTGGTTATTTCCTCTTCCTGGTGGGAAATGAGAGTTAAATTTGCCCGTCCAGACACCTCCAGTTAGTTTATCATTGGTTCTCCCTATTCCTGTACATTTTCCGCAGAAATTGCAAACTGGGCCATACAGGAGGTTAAAGGCACTGACTCTCCAAGTGGAGAGAGTGTTAGTAAAGCGTCTGGAGTGTTGCACCCGAGTACCAGGGGACGAAAACTGAGACACATTTGAACACGTTTCCTGATCACACGGTGGATCATACTCTGTGTTCCACATGCATGTTTTAGCTGAAGGAAGAATCCCTTAAACTTGGAGAGTTGAGACCCATGGAATGGGTACCATGCAATATGACTTCAAAGGGTCTGCATTTGCTCACCGAACCTCACCAATCCTATCACTGCTGCGTTTATGCCGCTGTACACACGCTTGATTCTCTTTCGGAGACATATAAATCCGTAGGTTTTAAGATTATTTCTAGTCAAGTATATTCTTAGGCGTTTAATATGGGGTGTTGAGTCCACTTCGTTGAGCAAGGTGTAGCTGTTGTCTATTACATATGTGGCATATGGAGCGGTATCAGTGCTAATTTCAATCTCTGGTTTCATGCACTACCCCAACTCACCTTTCCCCTTAAGCAAGCATAAGTTGGTTTTCTACATTTGACACCCTGTTCAGTTTTGTAATTCAGTTCCTTTGTAGCCAAGTTTACATTCCGTGTAGTAGTGATATCTTATGATGTTTCTTTTTCTGTGTGACTTATTTCACTTAGAATCATCATACCTGAATCCACTCATTATGCTGCTACGGGCCTGATGACATAGATTTCATTGCTGAGTGATATTGCATTGTACGTAAGTACCACAACTTCTGTATCCATTTTTCGCTTTCTGTGATATTGAACTTGTACAGTAAACGAGGTTCTTGTAAACAGAGCCGTCCCAAAGTTTGGAGAGGCTGTGTCTTTTTTATTTTAATTTCCCTAAGCTATAGGACCATAAGTGGAAGTGCCCTAGGCTCTGTTGCTTTGTTTTTTAGATGTTTCAGGAAACACCATACACTTCTCCAGAGTGGCTGTTGGCAATTTACATCCCGCCCATCAGCATAACAAGGCTCCCAGTTCTCCATGCCAAGTCCTGCCTTTCTGGATATTACACTTTCTTCAGATGGCCCTTTTGACCGGGGGGCAGTGAGACTTCATTGTAGTGTAGATTTCCTTTGCAAGCCTGCTTGGTTGGCGAAAAAGGGCGTATGCGTTTTTTCCTGAATATATTCAGGAAAGAACACATACGCCCTTTTTGGCCAAGTGCATCATTGTGGACGTTCTGCCTCTTTTCCTATGCTTTACATGCAATTCCTGTCTACCTCCTGAAATCGGTTTCCTGCAATTCTGCCCCGCTTTCAAGTCCTCTTGGCAGCCTTACTTCAATATATTTTTGGACGATAGCTGTCATTTATAACTCTGCAGGTTTGTGAATTACAGTGCCCCTGAGCTCGTTTCTTCAACTCGTTTCATTGTGAGCTGGCCGCAACACCGCAGGATTGCTTCAGGCCCTAGTGTAGTTCCGGCACGGCACGCTGAGCCTTTGGTTAATTCCTCTTCCTGGTGGGAAATGAGAGTTAAATTTGCCCGTCCAGACACCTCCAGATAGTCTCTCTTTTGTTCTCCCTATTCCTGTTCATTTTCCACAGAAATTACAAACTGGGCCAAACAGGAGGTTAAAGGCACTGACTCTCCAAGTGGGGAGAGTGTTAGTAAAGCATCTGGAATGTTGCAAATTTGCCCTTCCAGACACCTCCAGCTAGTATCTCTTTGGCAATTTACATCCCGCCCACCAGCATAACAAGGCTCCCAGTTCTCCATGGCCTGTCCTGCCTTTCTGGATTTTACACTTTTTTCAGATGGCCCTTTTGACCGGGGGGCAGTGAGACTTCATTGTAGTGCAGATATCCTTTGCAAGCTTGCTTGGTTGGCCAAAAAGGACGTATGCGTTTTTCCTGAATATATTCAGGAAAAAACGCATACGCCCTTTTTGGCCAAGTGCATCATTGTGGACGTTCTGCCTCTTTTCCTATGCTTTACTTGCAATTCCAGTGTACCTCCTGAAATCGATTTCCTGCAATTCTGCCCCGCTTTCAAGTCCTCTTGGCAGCCTTACTTCAATATATTTTTGGACGATAGCTGTCATTTATAACTCTGCAGGTTTGTGAATTACAGTGCCCCTGAGCTCGTTTCTTCAACTCGCTTTCTTGTGTGCTGTCCGCAACACCGCAGGATTGCTTCAGGCCCTAGTGTAGTTCCGGCACGGCACGCTGAGCCTTTGGTTAATTCCTCTTCCTGGTGGGAAATGAGAGTTAAATTTGCCCGTCCAGACACCTCCAGCTAGTATCTCTTTGGTTCTCCCTATTCCTGTACATTTTCCGCAGAAATTGCAAACTGGGCCAAACAGGAGTTTAAAGACACTGACTCTCCAAGTGGGGAGACTGTTAGTAAAGCGTCTTGAATGTTGCACCCGAGTACCAGGGGACGAAAACTGAGACACATTTGAACACGTTTCCCGATCACACGGTGGATCATACTCTGTGTTCCACATGCATGTTTCAGCTGAAGGAAGAATCCCTTAAACCTGGAGAGTTGAGACCCATGGAATGGGGACCATGCAGTATGAACACAAAGGGTCTGCATTTGCTCACCGAACCTCACCAATCCTATCACTGCTGCGTTTATGCCGCTGTACACACGCTTGATTCTCTTTCGGAGACATATAAATCCGTAGGTTTTAAGATTATTTCTAGTCAGGTATATTCTTAGGCGTTTAATATGGGGTGTTGAGTCCACTTCGTTGAGCAAGGAGTAGCTCTTGTCTATTACATATTTGGCCTATGGAACGGTATCTGTGCTAATTTCAATCTCTGGTTTCATGCAGCACCCCAACTCACCTTTCCCCTCAAGCAAGCATAAGTTGGTTTTCTACATTTGAGACCCTGTTCTGTTTTGTAATTCAGTTCTTGTGTAGCCAAGTTTACATTCCGTGTAGTAGTGATATCTTATGGTGTTTCTTTTTCTGTGTGACTTATTTCACTTAGAATCATCATACCTGAATCCACTCATTATGCTGCTACGGGCCTGATGACATAGATTTCATTGCTGAGTGATATTGCATTGTACGTAAGTACCACAACTTCTTTATCCATTTTTCGCTTTCTGTGATATTGAACTTGTACCGTAAACAAGGTTCTTGTAAACAGAGCCGTCCCAAACTTTGGGGTGGCTGTGTCTTTTTGATTTTAATTTCCCTAAGCTATAGGACCATAAGTGGAAGTGCCCTAGGCTCTGTTGCTTTGTTTTTTAGATGTTTCAGGAAACACCATACACTTCTCCAGAGTGGCTGTTGGCAATTTACATCCCGCCCACCAGCATAACAAGGCTCCCAGTTCTCCATGGCCTGTCCTGCCTTTCTGGATTTTACACTTTTTTCAGATGGCCCTTTTGACCGGGGGGCAGTGAGACTTCATTGTAGTGCAGATTTCCTTTGCAAGCTTTCTTGGTTGGCCAAAAAGGGCGTATGCGTTTTTTCCTGAATATATTCAGGAAAAAACGCATACGCCCTTTTTGGCCAAGTGCATCATTGTGGACGTTCTGCCTCTTTTCCTATGCTTTACATGCAATTCCCGTCTACCTCCTGAAATCGGTTTCCTGCAATTCTGCCCCGCTTTCAAGTCCTCTTGGCAGCCTTACTTCAATATATTTTTGGACGATAGCTGTCATTTATAACTCTGCAGGTTTGTGAATTACAGTGCCCCTGAGCTCCTTTCTTCAACTCGCTTTCTTGTGAGCTGGCCGCAACACCGCAGGATTGCTTCAGGCCCTAGTGTGGTTCCGGCACGGCACGCTGAGCCTTTGGTTAATTCCTCTTTCTGGTGGGAAATGAGAGTTAAATTTGCCCGTCCAGACACCTCCGCTAGTTTCTCATTGGTTCTCCCTATTCCTGTACATTTTCCGCAGAAATTGCAAACTGGGCCATACAGGAGGTTAAAGGCACTGACTCTCCAAGTGGGGAGAGTGTTAGTAAAGCGTCTGGAGTGTTGCACCCGAGTACGAGGGGACGAAAACTGAGACACATTTGAACACGTTTCCTGATCACACGGTGGATCATAATCTGTGTTCCACATGCATGTTTTAGCTGAAGGAAGAATCCCTTAAACTTGGAGAGTTGAGACCCATGGAATGGGTACCATGCAATATGACTTCAAAGGGTCTGCATTTGCTCACCGAACCTCACCAATCCTATCACTGCTGCGTTTATGCCGCTGTACACACGCTTGATTCTCTTTCGGAGACATATAAATCCGTAGTTTTTAAGATTATTTCTAGTCAGGTGTATTCTTAAGCGTTTAATATGGGGTGTTGAGTCCACTTCGTTGAGCAAGGAGTAGCTCTTGTCTATTACATATTTGGCTTATGGAACGGTATCTGTGCTAATTTCAATCTCTGGTTTCATGCAGCACCCCAACTCACCTTTCCCCTTAAGCAAGCATAAGTTGGTTTTCTACATTTGAGACCCTGTTCTGTTTTGTAATTCAGTTCTTGTGTAGCCAAGTTTACCTTCCGTGTAGTAGTGATATCTTATGGTGTTTCTTTTCCTGTGTGACTTATTTCACTTAGAATCATCATACCTGAATCCACTCATTATGCTGCTACGGGCCTGATGACATAGATTTCATTGCTGAGTGATATTGCATTGTACGTAAGTACCACAACTTCTTTATCCATTTTTCGCTTTCTGTGATATTGAACTTGTACCGTAAACGAGGTTCTTGTAAACAGAGCCGTCCCAAACTTTGGGGTGGCTGTGTCTTTTTGATTTTAATTTCCCTAAGCTATAGGACCATAAGTGGAAGTGCCCTAGGCTCTGTTGCTTTGTTTTTTAGATGTTTCAGGAAACACCATACACTTCTCCAGAGTGGCTGTTGGCAATTTACATCCCGCCCACCAGCATAACAAGGCTCCCAGTTCTCCATGGCCTGTCCTGCCTTTCTGGATTTTACACTTTTTTCAAATGGCCCTTTTGACCGGGGGGCAGTGAGACTTCATTGTAGTGCAGATTTCCTTTGCAAGCTTGCTTGGTTGGCCAAAAAGGGCGTATGCGTTTTTTCCTGAATATATTCAGGAAAAAACGCATACGCCCTTTTTGGCCAAGTGCATCATTGTGGACGTTCTGCCTCTTTTCCTATGCTTTACATGCAATTCCAGTGTACCCCCTGAAATCGATTTCCTGCAATTCTGCCCCGCTTTCAAGTCCTCTTGGCAGCCTTACTTCAATATATTTTTGGACGATAGCTGTCATTTATAACTCTGCAGGTTTGTGAATTACAGTGCCCCTGAGCTCGTTTCTTCAACTCGCTTTCTTGTGAGCTGGCCGCAACACCGCAGGATTGCTTCAGGCCCTAGTGTAGTTCCGGCACGGCACGCTGAGCCTTTGGTTAATTCCTCTTCCTGGTGGGAAATGAGAGTTAAATTTGCCCGTCCAGACACCTCCAGATAGTCTCTCTTTCGTTCTCCCTATTCCTGTTCATTTTCCACAGAAATTACAAACTGGGCCAAACAGGAGGTTAAAGGCACTGACTCTCCAAGTGGGGAGAGTGTTAGTAAAGCATCTGGAATGTTGCACCCGAGTACCAGGGACGAAAACGAGACACATTTGAACACGTTTCCCGATCACACGGTGGATCATACTCTGGGTTCCACATGCATGTTTTAGCTGAAGGAAGAATCCCTTAAACCTGGAGAGTTGAGACCCATGGAATGGGTACCATGCAATATGACTTCAAAGGGTCTGCATTTGCTCACCGAACCTCACCAATCCTATCACTGCTGTGTTTATGCCGCTGTACACACGCTTGATTCTCTTTCGGAGACATATAAATCCGTAGGTTTTAAGATTATTTCTAGTCAGGTATATTCTTAGGCGTTTAATATGGGGTGTTGAGTCCACTTCGTTCAGCAAGGAGTAGCTCTTGTCTATTGCATATTTGGCTTATGGAACGGTATCTGTGCTAATTTCAATCTCTGGTTTCATGCAGCACCCCAACTCAACTTTCCCCTTAAGCAAGCATAAGTTGGTTTTCTACATTTGAGAACCTGTTCTGTTTTCTAATTCAGTTCCTGTGTAGCCAAGTTTACATTCCGTGTATTGGTGATATCTTATGATGTTTCTTTTTCTGTGTGACTTATTTCACTTAGAATCATCGTACCTGAATCCACTCATTATGCTGCTACGGGCCTGATGACATAGATTTCAGTGCTGAGTGATATTGCATTGTACGTAAGTACCACAACTTCTTTATCCATTTTTTGCTTTCTGTGATATTGAACTTGTACCGTAAACGAGGTTCTTGTAAACAGAGCCGTCCCAAACTTTGGGGTGGCTGTGTCTTTTTGATTTTAATTTCCCTAAGCTATAGGACCATAAGTGAAAGTGCCCTAGGCTCTGTTGCTTTGTTTTTTAGATGTTTCAGGAAACACCATACACTTCTCCAGAGTGGCTGTTGGCAATTTACATCCCACCCACCAGCATAACAAGGCTCCCAGTTCTCCATGGCCTGTCCTGCCTTTCTGGATTTTACACTTTTTTCAGATGGCCCTTTTGACCGGGGGGTAGTGACACTTCATTGTAGTGCAGATTTCCTTTGCAAGCTTTCGTGGTTGGCCAAAAAGGGCGTATGCGTTTTTTCCTGAATATATTCAGGAAAAAACGCATACGCCCTTTTTGGCCAAGTGCATCATTGTGGACGTTCTGCCTCTTTTCCTATGCTTTACATGCAATTCCAGTGTACCTCCTGAAATCGATTTCCTGCAATTCTGCCCCGCTTTCAAGTCCTCTTGGCAGCCTTACTTCAATATATTTTTGGACGATAGCTGTCATTTATAACTCTGCAGGTTTGTGAATTACAGTGCCCCTGAGCTCCTTTCTTCAACTCGCTTTTTTGTGAGCTGGCCGCAACACCACACGATTGCTTCAGGCCCTAGTGTGGATCCGGCGCCGCACGCTGAGCCTTTGGTTATTTCCTCTTCCTGGTGGGAAATGAGAGTTAAATTTGCCCGTCCAGACACCTCCAGTTAGTTTATCATTGGTTCTCCCTATTCCTGTACATTTTCCGCAGAAATTGCAAACTGGGCCATACAGGAGGTTAAAGGCACTGACTCTCCAAGTGGAGAGAGTGTTAGTAAAGCGTCTGGAGTGTTGCACCCGAGTACCAGGGGACGAAAACTGAGACACATTTGAACACGTTTCCTGATCACACGGTGGATCATACTCTGTGTTCCACATGCATGTTTTAGCTGAAGGAAGAATCCCTTAAACTTGGAGAGTTGAGACCCATGGAATGGGTACCATGCAATATGACTTCAAAGGGTCTGCATTTGCTCACCGAACCTCACCAATCCTATCACTGCTGCGTTTATGCCGCTGTACACACGCTTGATTCTCTTTCGGAGACATATAAATCCGTAGGTTTTAAGATTATTTCTAGTCAAGTATATTCTTAGGCGTTTAATATGGGGTGTTGAGTCCACTTCGTTGAGCAAGGTGTAGCTGTTGTCTATTACATATGTGGCATATGGAGCGGTATCAGTGCTAATTTCAATCTCTGGTTTCATGCACTACCCCAACTCACCTTTCCCCTTAAGCAAGCATAAGTTGGTTTTCTACATTTGACACCCTGTTCAGTTTTGTAATTCAGTTCCTTTGTAGCCAAGTTTACATTCCGTGTAGTAGTGATATCTTATGATGTTTCTTTTTCTGTGTGACTTATTTCACTTAGAATCATCATACCTGAATCCACTCATTATGCTGCTACGGGCCTGATGACATAGATTTCATTGCTGAGTGATATTGCATTGTACGTAAGTACCACAACTTCTGTATCCATTTTTCGCTTTCTGTGATATTGAACTTGTACAGTAAACGAGGTTCTTGTAAACAGAGCCGTCCCAAAGTTTGGAGAGGCTGTGTCTTTTTTATTTTAATTTCCCTAAGCTATAGGACCATAAGTGGAAGTGCCCTAGGCTCTGTTGCTTTGTTTTTTAGATGTTTCAGGAAACACCATACACTTCTCCAGAGTGGCTGTTGGCAATTTACATCCCGCCCATCAGCATAACAAGGCTCCCAGTTCTCCATGCCAAGTCCTGCCTTTCTGGATATTACACTTTCTTCAGATGGCCCTTTTGACCGGGGGGCAGTGAGACTTCATTGTAGTGTAGATTTCCTTTGCAAGCCTGCTTGGTTGGCGAAAAAGGGCGTATGCGTTTTTTCCTGAATATATTCAGGAAAGAACACATACGCCCTTTTTGGCCAAGTGCATCATTGTGGACGTTCTGCCTCTTTTCCTATGCTTTACATGCAATTCCTGTCTACCTCCTGAAATCGGTTTCCTGCAATTCTGCCCCGCTTTCAAGTCCTCTTGGCAGCCTTACTTCAATATATTTTTGGACGATAGCTGTCATTTATAACTCTGCAGGTTTGTGAATTACAGTGCCCCTGAGCTCGTTTCTTCAACTCGTTTCATTGTGAGCTGGCCGCAACACCGCAGGATTGCTTCAGGCCCTAGTGTAGTTCCGGCACGGCACGCTGAGCCTTTGGTTAATTCCTCTTCCTGGTGGGAAATGAGAGTTAAATTTGCCCGTCCAGACACCTCCAGATAGTCTCTCTTTTGTTCTCCCTATTCCTGTTCATTTTCCACAGAAATTACAAACTGGGCCAAACAGGAGGTTAAAGGCACTGACTCTCCAAGTGGGGAGAGTGTTAGTAAAGCATCTGGAATGTTGCAAATTTGCCCTTCCAGACACCTCCAGCTAGTATCTCTTTGGCAATTTACATCCCGCCCACCAGCATAACAAGGCTCCCAGTTCTCCATGGCCTGTCCTGCCTTTCTGGATTTTACACTTTTTTCAGATGGCCCTTTTGACCGGGGGGCAGTGAGACTTCATTGTAGTGCAGATATCCTTTGCAAGCTTGCTTGGTTGGCCAAAAAGGACGTATGCGTTTTTCCTGAATATATTCAGGAAAAAACGCATACGCCCTTTTTGGCCAAGTGCATCATTGTGGACGTTCTGCCTCTTTTCCTATGCTTTACTTGCAATTCCAGTGTACCTCCTGAAATCGATTTCCTGCAATTCTGCCCCGCTTTCAAGTCCTCTTGGCAGCCTTACTTCAATATATTTTTGGACGATAGCTGTCATTTATAACTCTGCAGGTTTGTGAATTACAGTGCCCCTGAGCTCGTTTCTTCAACTCGCTTTCTTGTGTGCTGTCCGCAACACCGCAGGATTGCTTCAGGCCCTAGTGTAGTTCCGGCACGGCACGCTGAGCCTTTGGTTAATTCCTCTTCCTGGTGGGAAATGAGAGTTAAATTTGCCCGTCCAGACACCTCCAGCTAGTATCTCTTTGGTTCTCCCTATTCCTGTACATTTTCCGCAGAAATTGCAAACTGGGCCAAACAGGAGTTTAAAGACACTGACTCTCCAAGTGGGGAGACTGTTAGTAAAGCGTCTTGAATGTTGCACCCGAGTACCAGGGGACGAAAACTGAGACACATTTGAACACGTTTCCCGATCACACGGTGGATCATACTCTGTGTTCCACATGCATGTTTCAGCTGAAGGAAGAATCCCTTAAACCTGGAGAGTTGAGACCCATGGAATGGGGACCATGCAGTATGAACACAAAGGGTCTGCATTTGCTCACCGAACCTCACCAATCCTATCACTGCTGCGTTTATGCCGCTGTACACACGCTTGATTCTCTTTCGGAGACATATAAATCCGTAGGTTTTAAGATTATTTCTAGTCAGGTATATTCTTAGGCGTTTAATATGGGGTGTTGAGTCCACTTCGTTGAGCAAGGAGTAGCTCTTGTCTATTACATATTTGGCCTATGGAACGGTATCTGTGCTAATTTCAATCTCTGGTTTCATGCAGCACCCCAACTCACCTTTCCCCTCAAGCAAGCATAAGTTGGTTTTCTACATTTGAGACCCTGTTCTGTTTTGTAATTCAGTTCTTGTGTAGCCAAGTTTACATTCCGTGTAGTAGTGATATCTTATGGTGTTTCTTTTTCTGTGTGACTTATTTCACTTAGAATCATCATACCTGAATCCACTCATTATGCTGCTACGGGCCTGATGACATAGATTTCATTGCTGAGTGATATTGCATTGTACGTAAGTACCACAACTTCTTTATCCATTTTTCGCTTTCTGTGATATTGAACTTGTACCGTAAACAAGGTTCTTGTAAACAGAGCCGTCCCAAACTTTGGGGTGGCTGTGTCTTTTTGATTTTAATTTCCCTAAGCTATAGGACCATAAGTGGAAGTGCCCTAGGCTCTGTTGCTTTGTTTTTTAGATGTTTCAGGAAACACCATACACTTCTCCAGAGTGGCTGTTGGCAATTTACATCCCGCCCACCAGCATAACAAGGCTCCCAGTTCTCCATGGCCTGTCCTGCCTTTCTGGATTTTACACTTTTTTCAGATGGCCCTTTTGACCGGGGGGCAGTGAGACTTCATTGTAGTGCAGATTTCCTTTGCAAGCTTTCTTGGTTGGCCAAAAAGGGCGTATGCGTTTTTTCCTGAATATATTCAGGAAAAAACGCATACGCCCTTTTTGGCCAAGTGCATCATTGTGGACGTTCTGCCTCTTTTCCTATGCTTTACATGCAATTCCCGTCTACCTCCTGAAATCGGTTTCCTGCAATTCTGCCCCGCTTTCAAGTCCTCTTGGCAGCCTTACTTCAATATATTTTTGGACGATAGCTGTCATTTATAACTCTGCAGGTTTGTGAATTACAGTGCCCCTGAGCTCCTTTCTTCAACTCGCTTTCTTGTGAGCTGGCCGCAACACCGCAGGATTGCTTCAGGCCCTAGTGTGGTTCCGGCACGGCACGCTGAGCCTTTGGTTAATTCCTCTTTCTGGTGGGAAATGAGAGTTAAATTTGCCCGTCCAGACACCTCCGCTAGTTTCTCATTGGTTCTCCCTATTCCTGTACATTTTCCGCAGAAATTGCAAACTGGGCCATACAGGAGGTTAAAGGCACTGACTCTCCAAGTGGGGAGAGTGTTAGTAAAGCGTCTGGAGTGTTGCACCCGAGTACGAGGGGACGAAAACTGAGACACATTTGAACACGTTTCCTGATCACACGGTGGATCATAATCTGTGTTCCACATGCATGTTTTAGCTGAAGGAAGAATCCCTTAAACTTGGAGAGTTGAGACCCATGGAATGGGTACCATGCAATATGACTTCAAAGGGTCTGCATTTGCTCACCGAACCTCACCAATCCTATCACTGCTGCGTTTATGCCGCTGTACACACGCTTGATTCTCTTTCGGAGACATATAAATCCGTAGTTTTTAAGATTATTTCTAGTCAGGTGTATTCTTAAGCGTTTAATATGGGGTGTTGAGTCCACTTCGTTGAGCAAGGAGTAGCTCTTGTCTATTACATATTTGGCTTATGGAACGGTATCTGTGCTAATTTCAATCTCTGGTTTCATGCAGCACCCCAACTCACCTTTCCCCTTAAGCAAGCATAAGTTGGTTTTCTACATTTGAGACCCTGTTCTGTTTTGTAATTCAGTTCTTGTGTAGCCAAGTTTACCTTCCGTGTAGTAGTGATATCTTATGGTGTTTCTTTTCCTGTGTGACTTATTTCACTTAGAATCATCATACCTGAATCCACTCATTATGCTGCTACGGGCCTGATGACATAGATTTCATTGCTGAGTGATATTGCATTGTACGTAAGTACCACAACTTCTTTATCCATTTTTCGCTTTCTGTGATATTGAACTTGTACCGTAAACGAGGTTCTTGTAAACAGAGCCGTCCCAAACTTTGGGGTGGCTGTGTCTTTTTGATTTTAATTTCCCTAAGCTATAGGACCATAAGTGGAAGTGCCCTAGGCTCTGTTGCTTTGTTTTTTAGATGTTTCAGGAAACACCATACACTTCTCCAGAGTGGCTGTTGGCAATTTACATCCCGCCCACCAGCATAACAAGGCTCCCAGTTCTCCATGGCCTGTCCTGCCTTTCTGGATTTTACACTTTTTTCAAATGGCCCTTTTGACCGGGGGGCAGTGAGACTTCATTGTAGTGCAGATTTCCTTTGCAAGCTTGCTTGGTTGGCCAAAAAGGGCGTATGCGTTTTTTCCTGAATATATTCAGGAAAAAACGCATACGCCCTTTTTGGCCAAGTGCATCATTGTGGACGTTCTGCCTCTTTTCCTATGCTTTACATGCAATTCCAGTGTACCCCCTGAAATCGATTTCCTGCAATTCTGCCCCGCTTTCAAGTCCTCTTGGCAGCCTTACTTCAATATATTTTTGGACGATAGCTGTCATTTATAACTCTGCAGGTTTGTGAATTACAGTGCCCCTGAGCTCGTTTCTTCAACTCGTTTTCTTGTGAGCTGGCCGCAACACCGCAGGATTGCTTCAGGCCTTAGTGTAGTTCCGGCACGGCACGCTGAGCCTTTGGTTAATTCCTCTTCCTGGTGGGAAATGAGAGTTAAATTTGCCCGTCCAGACACCTCCAGATAGTCTCTCTTTTGTTCTCCCTATTCCTGTTCATTTTTCACAGAAATTACAAACTGGGCCAAACAGGAGGTTAAAGGCACTGACTCTCCAAGTGGGGAGAGTGTTAGTAAAGCATCTGGAATGTTGCACCCGAGTACCAGGGACGAAAACGAGACACATTTGAACACGTTTCCGATCACACGGTGGATCATACTCTGGGTTCCACATGCATGTTTTAGCTGAAGGAAGAATCCCTTAAACCTGGAGAGTTGAGACCCATGGAATGGGTACCATGCAATATGACTTCAAAGGGTCTGCATTTGCTCACCGAACCTCACCAATCCTATCACTGCTGCGTTTATGCCGCTGTACACACGCTTGATTCTCTTTCGGAGACATATAAATCTGTAGGTTTTAAGATTATTTCTAGTCAGGTATATTCTTAGGCGTTTAATATGGGGTGTTGAGTCCACTTCGTTGAGCAAGGAGTAGCTCTTGTCTATTGCATATTTGGCTTATGGAACGGTATCTGTGCTAATTTCAATCTCTGGTTTCATGCAGCACCCCAACTCACCTTTCCCCTTAAGCAAGCATAAGTTGGTTTTCTACATTTGAGACCCTGTTCTGTTTTGTAATTCAGTTCTTGTGTAGCCAAGTTTACCTTCCGTGTAGTAGTGATATCTTATGGTGTTTCTTTTCCTGTGTGACTTATTTCACTTAGAATCATCATACCTGAATCCACTCATTATGCTGCTACAGGCCTGATGACATAGATTTCATTGCTGAGTGATATTGCATTGTACGTAAGTACCACAACTTCTTTATCCATTTTTCGCTTTCTGTTTTACTGAACTTGTACCGTAAACGAGGTTCTTGTAAACAGAGCCGTCCCAAACTTTGGGGTGACTGTGTCTTTTTGATTTTAATTTCCCTAAGCTATAGGACCATAAGTGGAAGTGCCCTAGGCTCTGTTGCTTTGTTTTTTAGATGTTTCAGGAAACACCATACACTTCTCCAGAGTGGCTGTTGGCAATTTACATCCCGCCCATCAGCATAACAAGGCTCCCAGTTCTCCATGGCCTGTCCTGCGTTTCTGGATTTTACACTTTTTTCAGATGGCCCTTTTGACCGGGGGGCAGTGAGACTTCATTGTAGTGCAGATATCCTTTGCAAGCTTGCTTGGTTGGCCAAAAAGGGCGTATGCGTTTTTTCCTGAATATATTCAGGAAAAAACGCATACGCCCTTTTTGGCCAAGTGCATCATTGTGGACGTTCTGCCTCTTTTCCTATGCTTTACTTGCAATTCCAGTGTACCTCCTGAAATCGATTTCCTGCAATTCTGCCCCGCTTTCAAGTCCTCTTGGCAGCCTTACTTCAATATATTTTTGGACGATAGCTGTCATTTATAACTCTGCAGGTTTGTGAATTACAGTGCCCCTGAGCTCGTTTCTTCAACTCGCTTTCTTGTGTGCTGTCCGCAACACCGCATGATTGCTTCAGGCCCTAGTGTAGTTCCGGCACGGCACGCTGAGCCTTTGGTTAATTCCTCTTCCTGGTGGGAAATGAGAGTTAAATTTGCCCGTCCAGACACCTCCAGCTAGTATCTCTTTGGTTCTCCCTATTCCTGTACATTTTCCGCAGAAATTGCAAACTGGGCCAAACAGGAGTTTAAAGACACTGACTCTCCAAGTGGGGAGACTGTTAGTAAAGCGTCTTGAATGTTGCACCCGAGTACCAGGGGACGAAAACTGAGACACATTTGAACACGTTTCCCGATCACACGGTGGATCATACTCTGTGTTCCACATGCATGTTTCAGCTGAAGGAAGAATCCCTTAAACCTGGAGAGTTGAGACCCATGGAATGGGGACCATGCAGTATGACTACAAAGGGTCTGCATTTGCTCACCGAACCTCACCAATCCTATCACTGCTGCGTTTATGCCGCTGTACACACGCTTGATTCTCTTTCGGAGACATATAAATCCGTAGGTTTTAAGATTATTTCTAGTCAGGTATATTCTTAGGCGTTTAATATGGGGTGTTGAGTCCACTTCGTTGAGCAAGGAGTAGCTCTTGTCTATTACATATTTGGCCTATGGAACGGTATCTGTGCTAATTTCAATCTCTGGTTTCATGCAGCACCCCAACTCACCTTTCCCCTCAAGCAAGCATAAGTTGGTTTTCTACATTTGAGACCCTGTTCTGTTTTGTAATTCAGTTCTTGTGTAGCCAAGTTTACATTCCGTGTAGTAGTGATATCTTATGGTGTTTCTTTTTCTGTGTGACTTATTTCACTTAGAATCATCATACCTGAATCCACTCATTATGCTGCTACGGGCCTGATGACATAGATTTCATTGCTGAGTGATATTGCATTGTACGTAAGTACCACAACTTCTTTATCCATTTTTCGCTTTCTGTGATATTGAACTTGTACCGTAAACGAGGTTCTTGTAAACAGAGCCGTCCCAAACTTTGGGGTGGCTGTGTCTTTTTGATTTTAATTTCCCTAAGCTATAGGACCATAAGTGGAAGTGCCCTAGGCTCTGTTGCTTTGTTTTTTAGATGTTTCAGGAAACACCATACACTTCTCCAGAGTGGCTGTTGGCAATTTACATCCCGCCCACCAGCATAACAAGGCTCCCAGTTCTCCATGGCCTGTCCTGCCTTTCTGGATTTTACACTTTTTTCAGATGGCCCTTTTGACCGGGGGGCAGTGAGACTTCATTGTAGTGCAGATTTCCTTTGCAAGCTTTCTTGGTTGGCCAAAAAGGGCGTATGCGTTTTTTCCTGAATATATTCAGGAAAAAACGCATACGCCCTTTTTGGCCAAGTGCATCATTGTGGACGTTCTGCCTCTTTTCCTATGCTTTACATGCAATTCCCGTCTACCTCCTGAAATCGGTTTCCTGCAATTCTGCCCCGCTTTCAAGTCCTCTTGGCAGCCTTACTTCAATATATTTTTGGACGATAGCTGTCATTTATAACTCTGCAGGTTTGTGAATTACAGTGCCCCTGAGCTCCTTTCTTCAACTCGCTTTCTTGTGAGCTGGCCGCAACACCGCAGGATTGCTTCAGGCCCTAGTGTTGTTCCGGCACGGCACGCTGAGCCTTTGGTTAATTCCTCTTTCTGGTGGGAAATGAGAGTTAAATTTGCCCGTCCAGACACCTCCGCTAGTTTCTCATTGGTTCTCCCTATTCCTGTACATTTTCCGCAGAAATTGCAAACTGGGCCATACAGGAGGTTAAAGGCACTGACTCTCCAAGTGGGGAGAGTGTTAGTAAAGCGTCTGGAGTGTTGCACCCGAGTACGAGGGGACGAAAACTGAGACACATTTGAACACGTTTCCTGATCACACGGTGGATCATAATCTGTGTTCCACATGCATGTTTTAGCTGAAGGAAGAATCCCTTAAACTTGGAGAGTTGAGACCCATGGAATGGGTACCATGCAATATGACTTCAAAGGGTCTGCATTTGCTCACCGAACCTCACCAATCCTATCACTGCTGCGTTTATGCCGCTGTACACACGCTTGATTCTCTTTCGGAGACATATAAATCCGTAGTTTTTAAGATTATTTCTAGTCAGGTGTATTCTTAAGCGTTTAATATGGGGTGTTGAGTCCACTTCGTTGAGCAAGGAGTAGCTCTTGTCTATTACATATTTGGCTTATGGAACGGTATCTGTGCTAATTTCAATCTCTGGTTTCATGCAGCACCCCAACTCACCTTTCCCCTTAAGCAAGCATAAGTTGGTTTTCTACATTTGAGACCCTGTTCTGTTTTGTAATTCAGTTCTTGTGTAGCCAAGTTTACCTTCCGTGTAGTAGTGATATCTTATGGTGTTTCTTTTCCTGTGTGACTTATTTCACTTAGAATCATCATACCTGAATCCACTCATTATGCTGCTACGGGCCTGATGACATAGATTTCATTGCTGAGTGATATTGCATTGTACGTAAGTACCACAACTTCTTTATCCATTTTTCGCTTTCTGTGATATTGAACTTGTACCGTAAACGAGGTTCTTGTAAACAGAGCCGTCCCAAACTTTGGGGTGGCTGTGTCTTTTTGATTTTAATTTCCCTAAGCTATAGGACCATAAGTGGAAGTGCCCTAGGCTCTGTTGCTTTGTTTTTTAGATGTTTCAGGAAACACCATACACTTCTCCAGAGTGGCTGTTGGCAATTTACATCCCGCCCACCAGCATAACAAGGCTCCCAGTTCTCCATGGCCTGTCCTGCCTTTCTGGATTTTACACTTTTTTCAAATGGCCCTTTTGACCGGGGGGCAGTGAGACTTCATTGTAGTGCAGATTTCCTTTGCAAGCTTGCTTGGTTGGCCAAAAAGGGCGTATGCGTTTTTTCCTGAATATATTCAGGAAAAAACGCATATGCCGTTTTTGGCCAAGTGCATCATTGTGGACGTTCTGCCTATTTTCCTATGCTTTACATGCAATTCCAGTGTACCCCCTGAAATCGATTTCCTGCAATTCTGCCCCGCTTTCAAGTCCTCTTGGCAGCCTTACTTCAATATATTTTTGGACGATAGCTGTCATTTATAACTCTGCAGGTTTGTGAATTACAGTGCCCCTGAGCTCGTTTCTTCAACTCGCTTTCTTGTGAGCTGGCCGCAACACCGCAGGATTGCTTCAGGCCCTAGTGTAGTTCCGGCACGGCACGCTGAGCCTTTGGTTAATTCCTCTTCCTGGTGGGAAATGAGAGTTAAATTTGCCCGTCCAGACACCTCCAGATAGTCTCTCTTTCTTTCTCCCTATTCCTGTTCATTTTTCACAGAAATTACAAACTGGGCCAAACAGGAGGTTAAAGGCACTGACTCTCCAAGTGGGGAGAGTGTTAGTAAAGCATCTGGAATGTTGCACCCGAGTACCAGGGACGAAAACGAGACACATTTGAACACGTTTCCCGATCACACGGTGGATCATACTCTGTGTTCCACATGCATGTTTCAGCTGAAGGAAGAATCCCTTAAACCTGGAGAGTTGAGACCCATGGAATGGGGACCATGCAGTATGACTTCAAAGGGTCTGCATTTGCTCACCGAACCTCACCAATCCTATCACTGCTGCGTTTATGCCGCTGTACACACGCTTGATTCTCTTTCGGAGACATATAAATCCGTAGGTTTTAAGATTATTTCTAGTCAGGTATATTCTTAGGCGTTTAATATGGGGTGTTGAGTCCACTTCGTTGAGCAAGGAGTAGCTCTTGTCTATTACATATTTGGCTTATGGAACGGTATCTGTGCTAATTTCAATCTCTGGTTTCATGCAGCACCCCAACTCACCTTTCCCCTCAAGCAAGCATAAGTTGGTTTTCTACATTTGAGACCCTGTTCTGTTTTGTAATTCAGTTCTTGTGTAGCCAAGTTTACCTTCCGTGTAGTAGTGATATCTTATGGTGTTTCTTTTTCTGTGTGACTTATTTCACTTAGAATCATCATACCTGAATCCACTCATTATGCTGCTACGGGCCTGATGACATAGATTTCATTGCTGAGTGATATTGCATTGTACGTAAGTACCACAACTTCTTTATCCATTTTTCGCTTTCTGTGATATTGAACTTGTACCGTAAACGAGGTTCTTGTAAACAGAGCCGTCCCAAACTTTGGGGTGGCTGTGTCTTTTTGATTTTAATTTCCCTAAGCTATAGGACCATAAGTGGAAGTGCCCTAGGCTCTGTTGCTTTGTTTTTTAGATGTTTCAGGAAACACCATACACTTCTCCAGAGTGGCTGTTGGCAATTTACATCCCGCCCACCAGCATAACAAGGCTCCCAGTTCTCCATGGCCTGTCCTGCTTTTCTGGATTTTACACTTTTTTCAGATGGCCCTTTTGACCGGGGGGCAGTGAGACTTCATTGTAGTGCAGATTTCCTTTGCAAGCTTGCTTGGTTGGCCAAAAAGGGCGTATGCGTTTTTTCCTGAATATATTCAGGAAAAAACGCATACGCCCTTTTTGGCCAAGTGCATCATTGTGGACGTTGTGCCTCTTTTCCTATGCTTTACATGCAATTCCCGTCTACCTCCTGAAATCGGTTTCCTGCAATTCTGCCCCGCTTTCAAGTCCTCTTGGCAGCCTTACTTCAATATATTTTTGGACGATAGCTGTCATTTATAACTCTGTAGGTTTGTGAATTACAGTGCCCCTGAGCTCGTTTCTTCAACTCGCTTTCTTGTGAGCTGTCCGCAACACCGCAGGATTGCTTCAGGCCCTAGTGTAGTTCCGGCACGGCACGCTGAGCCTTTGGTTAATTCCTCTTCCTGGTGGGAAATGAGAGTTAAATTTGCCCGTCCAGACACCTCCAGCTAGTCTCTCTTTCGTTCTCCCTATTCCTGTTCATTTTCCACAGAAATTACAAACTGGGCGAAACAGGAGGTTAAAGGCACTGACTCTCCAAGTGGGGAGAGTGTTAGTAAAGCATCTGGAATTTTGCACCCGAGTACCAGGGACGAAAACGAGACACATTTGAACACGTTTCCCGATCACACGGTGGATCATACTCTGGGTTCCACATGCATGTTTTAGCTGAAGGAAGAATCCCTTAAACCTGGAGAGTTGAGACCCATGGAATGGGTACCATGCAATATGACTTCAAAGGGTCTGCATTTGCTCACCGAACCTCACCAATCCTATCACTGCTGCGTTTATGCCGCTGTACACACGCTTGATTCTCTTTCGGAGACATATAAATCCGTAATTTTTAAGATTATTTCTAGTCAGGTGTATTCTTAAGCGTTTAATATGGGGTGTTGAGTCCACTTCGTTGAGCAAGGAGTAGCTCTTTTCTATTACATATTTGGCTTATGGAACGGTATCTGTGCTAATTTCAATCTCTGGTTTCATGCAGCACCCCAACTCACCTTTTCCCTGAAGCAAGCATAAGTTGGTTTTCTACATTTGAGACCCTGTTCTGTTTTGTAATTCAGTTCTTGTGTAGCCAAGTTTTCCTTCCGTGTAGTAGTGATATCTTATGGTGTTTCTTTTCCTGTGTGACTTATTTCACTTAGAATCATCATACCTGAATCCACTCATTATGCTGCTACGGGCCTGATGACATAAATTTCATTGCTGAGTGATATTGCATTGTACGTAAGTACCACAACTTCTGTATCCATTTTTCACTTTCTGTGATATTGAACTTGTACAGTAAACGAGGTTCTTGTAAACAGAGCCGTTCCAAAGTTTGGGGAGGCTGTGTCTTTTTGATTTTAATTTCCCTAAGCTATAGGACCATAAGTGCAAGTGCCCTAGGCTCTGTTGCTTTGTTTTTTAGATGTTTCAGGAAACACCATACACTTCTCCAGAGTGGCTGTTGGCAATTTACATCCCGCCCATCAGCATAACAAGGCTCCCAGTTCTCCATGCCAAGTCCTGCCTTTCTGGATATTACACTTTCTTCAGATGGCCCTTTTGACCGGGGGGCAGTGAGACTTCATTGTAGTGTAGATTTCCTTTGCAAGCCTGCTTGGTTGGCGAAAAAGGGCGTATGCGTTTTTTCCTGAATATATTCAGGAAAGAACACATACGCCCTTTTTGGCCAAGTGCATCATTGTGGACGTTCTGCCTCTTTTCCTATGCTTTACATGCAATTCCCGTCTACCTCCTGAAATCGGTTTCCTGCAATTCTGCCCCGCTTTCAAGTCCTCTTGGCAGCCTTACTTCAATATATTTTTGGACGATAGCTGTCATTTATAATTCTGCAGGTTTGTGAATTACAGTGCCCCTGAGCTCCTTTCTTCAACTCGCTTTCTTGTGAGCTGGCCGCAACACCGCAGGATTGCTTCAGGCCCTAGTGTGGTTCCGGCACGGCATGCTGAGCCTTTGGTTAATTCCTCTTTCTGGTGGGAAATGAGAGTTAAATTTGCCCGTCCAGACACCTCCAGCTAGTTTCTCATTGGTTCTCCCTATTCCTGTACATTTTCCGCAGAAATTGCAAACTTGGCCAAACAGTAGTTTAAAGACACTGACTCTCCAAGTGGGGAGAGTGTTAGTAAAGCGTCTTGAATGTTGCACCCGAGTACGAGGGGATGAAAACTGAGACACATTTGAACACGTTTCCTGATCACGCGGTGGATCATACTCTGTGTTCCACATGCATGTTTCAGCTGAAGGAAGAATCCCTTAAACCTGGAGATTTGAGACCCATGGAATGGGTACCATGCAGTATGACTTCAAAGGGTCTGCATTTGCTCACCGAACCTCACCAATCCTATCACTGCTGCGTTTATGCCGCTGTACACACGCTTGATTCTCTTTCGGAGACATATAAATCCGTAGGTTTTAAGATTATTTCTAGTCAGGTATATTCTTAGGCGTTTAATATGGGGTGTTGAGTCCACTGCGTTGAGCAAGGAGTAGCTCTTGTCTATTACATATTTGGCTTATGGAACGGTATCTGTGCTAATTTCAATCTCTGGTTTTATGCAGCACCCCAACTCACCTTTCCCCTTAAGCAAGCATAAGTTGGTTTTCTACATTTGAGACCCTGTTCTGTTTTGTAATTCAGTTCTTGTGTAGCTAAGTTTACATTCCGTGTAGTAGTGATATCTTATGGTGTTTCTTTTTCTGTGTGACTTATTTCACTTAGAATCATCATACCTGAATCCACTCATTATGCTGCTACGGGCCTGATGACATAGATTTCATTACTGAGTGATATTGCATTGTACGTAAGTACCACAACTTCTTTATCCATTTTTCGCTTTCTGTGATATTGAACTTGTACCGTAAACGAGGTTCTTGTAAACAGAGCCGTCCCAAATTTGGGGTGACTGTGTCTTTTTGAATTTAATTTCCCTAAGCTATAGGACCATAAGTGGAAGTGCCCTAGGCTCTGTTGCTTTGTTTTTTAGATGTTTCAGGAAACACCATACACTTCTCCAGAGTGGCTGTTGGCAATTTACATCCCGCCCATCAGCATAACAATGCTCCCAGTTCTCCATGACCTGTCCTGCCTTTCTGTATTTTACACTTTTTTCAGATGGCCCTTTTGACCGGGGGGCAGTGAGACTTCATTGTAGTGCAGATATCCTTTGCAAGCTTGCTTGGTTGGCCAAAAAGGGCGTATGCGTTTTTTCCTGAATATATTCAGGAAAAAACGCATACGCCCTTTTTGGCCAAGTGCATCATTGTGGACGTTCTGCCTCTTTTCCTATGCTTTACATGCAATTCCAGTCTACCTCCTGAAATCGATTTCCTGCAATTCTGCCCCGCTTTCAAGTCCTCTTGGCAGCCTTACTTCAATATATTTTTGGACGATAGCTGTCATTTATAACTCTGCAGGTTTGTGAATTACAGTGACCCTGAGCTCCTTTCTTCAACTCGCTTTCTTGTGAGCTGGCCGCAACACCGCAGGATTGCTTCAGGCCCTAGTGTGGTTCCGGCACGGCACGCTGAGCCTTTGGTTAATTCCTCTTCCTGGTGGGAAATGAGAGTTAAATTTGCCCGTCCAGACACCTCCAGCTAGTCTCTCTTTCGTTCTCCCTATTCCTGTTCATTTTCCACAGAAATTACAAACTGGGCCAAACAGGAGGTTAAAGGCACTGACTCTCCAAGTGGGGAGAGTGTTAGTAAAGCATCTGGAATGTTGCACCCGAGTACCAGGGGACGAAAACGAGACACATTTGAACACGTTTCCCGATCACACGGTGGATCATACTCTGGGTTCCACATGCATGTTTTAGCTGAAGGAAGAATCCCTTAAACCTGGAGAGTTGAGACCCATGGAATGGGTACCATGCAATATGACTTCAAAGGGTCTGCATTTGCTCACCGAACCTCACCAATCCTATCACTGCTGCGTTTATGCCGCTGTACACACGCTTGATTCTCTTTCGGAGACAAATAAATCCGTAGGTTTTAAGATTATTTCTAGTCAGGTATATTCTTAGGCGTTTAATATGGGGTGTTGAGTCCACTTCGTTCAGCAAGGAGTAGCTCTTGTCTATTGCATATTTGGCTTATGGAACGGTATCTGTGCTAATTTCAATCTCTGGTTTCATGCAGCACCCCAACTCACCTTTCCCCTTAAGCAAGCATAAGTTGGTTTTCTACATTTGAGACCCTGTTCTGTTTTGTAATTCAGTTCCTTTGTAGCCAAGTTTACATTCCGTGTATTGGTGATATCTTATGATGTTTCTTTTTCTGTGTGACTTATTTCACTTAGAATCATCGTACCTGAATCCACTCATTATGCTGCTACGGGCCTGATGACATAGATTTCATTGCTGAGTGATATTGCATTGTACGTAAGTACCACAACTTCTTTATCCATTTTTCGCTTTCTGTGATATTGAACTTGTACCATAAACGAGGTTCTTGTAAACAGAGCCGTCCCAAACTTTGGGGTGGCTGTGTCTTTTTGATTTTAATTTCCCTAAGCTATAGGACCATAAGTGGAAGTGCCCTAGGCTCTGTTGCTTTGTTTTTTAGATGTTTCAGGAAACACCATACACTTCTCCAGAGTGGCTGCTGGCAATTTACATCCCGCCCATCAGCATAACAAGGCTCCCAGTTCTCCATGGCCTGTCCTGCCTTTCTGGATTTTACACTTTTTTCAGATGGCCCTTTGACCGGGGTGAAGTGAGACTTCATTGTAGTGCAGATTTCCTTTGAGAGCTTGCTTGGTTGGCCAGAAAGGGCGTATGCGTTTCTTCCTGAATATATTCAGGAAAAAACGCATACGCCCTTTTTGGCCAAGTGCATCATTGTCGACGTTCTGAGTGTTTTCATATGTTTTCAGTGCAATTCCTGTCTACCTCCTGAAATCGGTTTCCTGCAGTTCTGCCTTGCTCTCAGTGCCTCTTCATAGCCTTACCTCAATATACTTTTGGAGAATAGTTGGCCTTTATAACTCTGCAGGTTTTTGAATTGCAGTGGCCCTTAGCTCCATTTTTCAGCTCTTATTTTTGTGATCTTGCCTCATATCCACAGGATTTCTTCAGGCCCTATTCTTCTTCTGGGGTGCCTTGCTCTGCCTTTGGTTAATTCTTCTTCCTGATGTGAAATTAGAGTGACATGTGCCCATTGAAACCGCTACAGCTATTTTCTCACTGGTTCCCCCTATTCCCATTCATCCTCCGCACTAACTGCAGACTGTGCGATACCGGAACTTAAAGGCATTGACTCTCCATGTGGAGATGTTGTTAGTAAAGTGGCTGGAATGTTGATCCGGAGCCCCAGGAGAGGAAAATGAGGTGCATTTTAGAAACCTTTCCCGATCATATGGTATACCATCCGCTGGATTTCCCATGCATGGTTTAGCTGTAGGAAGATTCCCTTCAACTTGGAGTGTTGGGACCCTTGGAATAAGTAGCATGAAGTATTGCATTAAACTTTCGGCAGTTGCTCACCAAAGCTCTCCAATCCTTTCAGCCCCAAGTGTCCAGCCTTATGTCTTATCCAGCTGTGGGTTTATATGTGGTCATTCCAGGTTGCATCACAGCCCCTGAGCGAATTTTGTAAGAATTTTTCTCTCTTTCATTGTTTCTGCGTTTTGGTTTTAAAATTTATTTCTATAATGGGGTTTAGCTCATTTTCACTGCTGTGTTTGTGCCGCTCTGCGCACACTTGATTCCCTTATGGAGATATATCAATACATGGGTTTTAAGATTCTTATTACTCAGATATATTTCTCTGCGGTGTATAGGGTGTGTTGAGGCCAGTTCATTGAGCGAGGTGTAGATCTTGTCTGATACCTATTTGGTTTATTGAACGGTATCTGTGCTAATTTCAAACTCTGGTTTTATGCATCACCCCACCTCTCCTTTCCCCTTAAGCTGACATAAGTGTGTTTTCTAAATGTGAGACACTGTTCTGTTTTGTAATTCATTTTTTGTGCAGCCATATTTATCCTCCCTCTATAAGTGATATCTTATGATATGTTTCTTTTTCTGTTTGACTTATTTCAAGTAGTATTATCGGACCTCAATCCACTCTTTATCCTTCTACTAGCCTTATTACATTGATTTCATGGTGAAGAGATATTCCATTGTACATAAGTACCACATTTTCTTTATCCATTGTTCTCTTTCCTGGGATATTTAAGGTGTACTGAAGTTGAGGTTCTTGTAAACAGAGTAGCCCTAAACTGTGGTGTGCTTGTGTCTTGTTGATTTTTAGACTTCCCTAGATATACTCCCGTGATTGGAAGTGCCCTATGCTCTGTCGCTCTGTTTTTTAGATGATTTAGGAACCACCATACACTTCTCCAGAGTGGCTCTCGGCAGTTCACACACTGTCCATCAGCGTATAAAGGCTCCCTGTTCTCCATGGCCTGTCCTGCATTTCTGGTGTTTACAATTTTTTCGGATGGCCCTTTTGACCGGTGGGAAATGAGACTTCTTTGTTGTGCACATTTGCATTGCTTGCTTGCTTGGTTGCCCATAAAGTGCGTATGCGTTTTTTCCTGGATATATTCAGGAAATAACGCATACTCCCTTTTGGGCCAACTGCATCATTGTCGAAATTCTGCCGCTTTTCATGTGCTTTAAAGGCGAGTCCAATCTATCTCTTGAAATCTGTTTCTTGCAATTCTGTCTTGCATTCAGATCCTCTTCTTTGCCTTACCTCAACATATTTTTGGACGTTAGTTTTCATTTATAACTCTGCAGGTTTGTGAATTGCAGTGACCCTGAGCTCCATTTTTTAAGTTGCTCTTTTGTGAGCTGGCCTCAAAACCGCAGGATTGCTTCAGGCCCTATTTTGGCTCCGGCGAGGCGGGCTGAGCCTTTTTTTAATTCTTATTCTTAATGGGAAATTAGAGTGACATGTGCCCGTCCAAACCCCTACAACTATTCTCTCATTGTTTCCCCCTCTTCCCGTTCATCCTCCTCACAATTTGCAAAATGTGTGAAACAGAAGTTTAAATGTGCTGATTCTCTAAGTGGGGAGATTCTAAGTAACGTGGCTGGAATGATGAACAGGAGCACCAGGAGAGGATAAATGAGGTGCATTTTAGACACATCTCCCGATCACATGGTGTACAGTCCTCTGGGTTTTCCATGCATGTTTTAGCTGTAGGAAGATTCCTTGAACCTGCAGATTTGGGACCCATTGAATGGGTACCAGGTAGTATTACTTTAAAGGGTGTGCATTTCCTCACCCAACCTCACATTTCTCTTAGCGCGAACAGTTTCCAGCCTTATGTCTCATCCTGCTGTGGGTCTAGATGTGTTCAATCCATGTTGCATCACCGTCCCTGAGGAAAAGTTGTAAGAGGTTTTCTCTGTCTCTCTGTCGTTTATTTTTTTCAATTTATTACTATATTGGTTACAGCTGATTTTCAAAGCTCTGTTTCTTGCTGCTGTACATCCACTTGATTCACGTACAGAGAGACATCAATAAATTCTTTTTCAGATTCTTACCAGTCATAGATATTCTTTTCCGGTGACTTGAGTGTGCTGAGTGCAGTTCTTTTAGCTACCGTGTAGGCCTTGTTGATTATCAGTTTGGTATTTGGAATGGTATCTTTGCTAATTTCAACCTCCTGGATGATGCCTCACCCCTCCCCACCTTTCCCGTTTAGCAGCCTTACGCGTGTTTTCTACATATTTGACTATGTTTTTGTTTTGTAATTTATTTCATGTGTAGCCATTTTGGATTCCACCTTTAAGTGATATCTTATGATATGTGTCTTTTTCTTTTTGAATTATGTCACTTAGAATGATCATACGTAACTCCTCCGGAGTTGTTACAACTGGCCATATTTCATTGATTTCCAGGCTGAGTAATATTCCACTCTACATAAGTACCACATCTCTATCCATTTTTTCCCTCCAGAGACATTTAAGTTATATCCTAGTCGAGGATCTTTTAAACAGAGAGGCAGTAAACATTGGGGTGCCTGTGTCCTCTCGATTTTTGTTTTTCCCAAGATATACGCCCATGAGTGCAAGTGCCCTATGCTCTGTAGCTCATTTTTTAGATGCTTTAGTAAACACAATACACTTCTCCAGAATGGCCGTTGGCAATATACATTTCCACTATAAGCCTCACAGGGCTCCCTCTTCTCCTTGCCCTGTCCTGCATTTCTGGCGTTTACACTTTATGAGGATGGCTCTTCTGACTGATGCGAAGTGATATCTTTTGTAGTATTGATTTCCAGTGCCCACCTGTTTGGTTGGCTAAAAAAGTGTATGCCCTTTTCTTGAATATATACAGAAAAAAACACATACAGCCTTTTTGGCCAACTGCAATGTCGGAAATGTTCAGCCCCTTTTCTTGTGCTTAATGGCGAATCCTTTCTACCTCCTCAAATCCCTTTCCTGCCATTCTCCCTTGCTTGCCAATCCTTTTCTTTGACTTTCCTCAAGACATTTTTCAGTGATAGATATTTTCAACTCTGCAGTTTCGTGAATTTTACTGCCCCTGAGTTCCATTGTTCAACTTGTGTTTATGGGAACTGGCCACAAAGCAGTGGGATTTCCTCAAGCCCTATACTGTTTCCATGGGCAACCCTAGCCTTTGGTCAATTCATCTTCCTGATTGGAAATTAGAGTGACATGTGCCTGTCTGAACACCTAGGACTTGTCTCTCATTGTTCCTCATCCTTCCGCTTCATCCTCTGGACAAATTCCAAACTGTACGCAACAGGATGTTGACAGTGTTGACATCTCCAAGTGGGGAGACTGTTAGTAAAGACGCTGGAGGGGTGAACCCGAGCACCAGGAGATGAGGAGATGAGATGCCTTTTCCAAACTCTTCCCGATCAGACGGTATACCATCCTCTGGGTGTGACAGACATGTTTTAGCAGTAGGAAGAGTCCCATTCATGTAAGGAGAACACCAGGGCTTTTTCAAAATCAGTGTCTCCCCGAAACCCAAACTGGGGAGTTTTTTAAGCTACGGCTACACATATGTTCATTAAGGGCCTTGGGAAGTAGGCAGAGTCCAAACTTTAGATGACTGAAGTCTTCAGGGTCAGAAGCACTCACCACCGGCTTCCCTTAGGTTACACTTTAACTGTCATTGATAGATGATGTCAATAAAAATATCTATTCTTTTTCCGATTATTTCCCCTTATAGGTTATTGCACAATATTGAGTGTAGTTCCCTGTGCTATACAGTAGTTCCTTGTTGATGATCTATTTTATACATAGCAGTGTGTATGTGTTAATTCCAAACTGTTAATTTATCCCTCCTCCCACCTTTCCCCTTTGGTAATAATAAATTATAAGATTTTATACTTCTCAGAAATGGGGGAGCTGAAAGAGAGGTATCATTTTCAATGGAAAAGCATTTAAAACAAGATTGAAGCTTTAACCAAGATTATTAGATGTACATCCTTGGAAAGAAATCACTTCATTTCTCTAATATTGACCTGACAAATAAGACAAACCTTTTCACTGAACTTGCTTATAATAAAGTGATGGAAATATCAAATGGAAGTGTTAGAAACATCTTATTTTACCCGAGCCTTATAAACTGTTCTATGTTAACTACAGTTTGGCTCACACATCTGTTCATTGAAGTTACAATAGTCTCAATTTCTGTTACTGATCCTCCAGAGTGGACCCCAACAAGGGTCCCCCTGCCCAGTGTCATTGGGGCCAACAGATCGAGACTGAGTTTGGTTCCCAAGCAAAGGAAACTTTATATTTTCATCAGAGAATGGAGAGGTGAGAGCATGCACTACCCCGTGGGCTGTGGGCTGGGCTGCTGTGTAGAGATCCTGTCAGAGTCAGTGAGAGGGAGGGGGCGGAGCTCTCAAGGGCCGGGTTGGCTGCAGCTCAGGCTCTATATCTCGGAGTCTGCACTGGGCCCCAGGAGCTGAGGTGTCGACCCAGCCATTCTGCACCAGGAAATCTGGTCTGAAGTGCCGGGTGTGGAACCTCTGCATGCGGGACCTTAGGAGCACGTGAAATTAGACAAAGCACAAAGGATAAAAAAGGTCAGACTTGACTTTATTGCCCACATTCTATTTTTATCTCCCAGGGATTTTTAATGGGCTTTGCTGGGGACAAACCCCTCCTCTGCCTTTTGTCCCGTTCCTCATTCTTGGAGTGCTGAGGGTGCAGACCCTTCTTCTGTAACTGCTGAGTGCTGAGTTGGGAGCCCTCATACCAGGGGACGAGGGTCAGAGAACTTCTCCCCAGCAGCCTCCAGGTGACGTTGATTGGCCCCAGGACCCCTGCCTCCCTGCTCGTCCGCCTGAGCACCAGCATTGGAAGTGTTATAGATTCTAATGACCTTTAAGGGTCCAGGAAAGAGATGTGCAGAGACGCTGTGGGGGCCGGTTTCACCCCGCCCCACATTTGTTCGGCCACCTTAGGCTGACCGTTTCTGCCAGCCTAGATGCTCTGACCAGTAGTCTGCTCTTTCTTCAATTAGGCCCCTGAATTAACGTAAAAACAGCACCAGGTGTCAGAGCCCTGCCCGCTCAACTCCCAGACAGTCCAGGGTCAGTGGTGATCAAGGACCATGATGGCCACTGAGTCAACAGCCTTTTGAAGTAAACAGGAGTCCAGCCGGTCTTATTGGCCACCATCATCACGGTGTCTGTAGGCTTTTCTATGGTGACGGTGTGATATACGGTTCCCCCGCCAAGATTATTAGCTCCCCTCCGGGTGCAGGAAGTCCTGCAAGCAGTAGTCTACTCCTTCGGGACACACTATTGTTGTTTTATGAGAGAAACTCCAGGTCAAGTGATGTTCACACGAGTCGTCATGGTGCCCTGTTGCCCCCGGTTATCTCTCTGGATGTTGGAGTTGGAGGGCCTCCTCACTCGAGGTCGGTGTGCCCACGGAGCGAACCCTGCAACTTCAGGGCATGGTTGGTGATTAGGATCACCACGTGGGGTCCTTTTCCCTTAGGAGGGAGGTGGCCTTTTGGGCTGCTGATTTCCAGGTTTTTAGATACCGCCAGTATCTTGGCCAGATGTGGCAGTGGGCCAAGCCCCTTGGTGACTGTAGTTTATCCTACCTGGATGGCATTCTTGCGTTGTTCCATTTCAAGTGGTCCCAGTTTTTGCACTAATTCTCCAATGGCGATTCACCTTTCACCGGGAATGGAAAGGTCAAAGGGTTTAGCTCAATTAGGGAGTTCCAGGGCAAGGGTCTGAATTGACTGCTCTTTCCATTCTTGAAAGGCCACTTCTGGATTCTGTTCAAAAGGATCATCATCTTTTCCTTTCAGTGTTTCATATAGAGGCCCAGCTAGTAGACTGTAGTTAGGGATCCAGAAGCAGCAAACCCTGGCCTCCCCAGGAACCCCTAAGCTGTCTTCTAGTTTTAGAAAGGGGTAAGGCTGCAAATGGTTTCTTCCCTTTCCTGGGATGGGCTTCTCTGACCTTGTGTGAGAATGAAGCCCAGGCAGGTCACTGCAGTCTGTGATATTTGAGCTTTTTCTTGGACAACTTCTATCCTTTATTGGCTTGGTAGTTCAGAGGCCTCCTTAGTAGGGCTGGCGATCAGAATGTCGTCTGCATATTGAAGGAGGGTTTCCTTTTCCAGAGGTAGAACTTTTCGGTCTTTAGCTAAGCTTTCCCCAAAGATGGTGTGGGAATTTTTGAACCCTTGGGGCAAGACGGCCCGGAAGTATTGTTTTAGTTGTATGTTGAGTCCTGCCACTCACAAGCCAAAATTTCTTGTGACTCTGGGACTAATGGAATACAAAAGAAGGCATCATTGAAGACTAATACAGAATACCATGTCCTGGTGGTTGGTAGAATGACCAGCAGGGTGTAGGAATCAGGAGCAACTGGAGGTATATCCTCGGTGGCTTCACTGACTGTCCTGACATCCTTTACCAGGTCCCCAGCAGCCCATGGGGCTCTCGTGGTCAGGCCAATCCCAGGATATGGAGCTCTCCTGGGCAGGTACCCCACCCCCAACCCAGCCCACGGGGCTCTCATGGTCAGGCCCCTCCCAGGATACAGAGCTACCCTTGCAGGTACCGTGGCAGGGCTGGGCACACAGGAACCGTGCACATAGCCCTCATTGAAGAGCACCCCCAGCTCACCTGTCGCTCAGAGCTGACACAGAGCACCTCAGAGCAGGACTTGAACTAACAAACAGCAGCTCCGACAGGTCTGTGACCCTGGGCATCACTCTGTGTGGCCTCCCTCCACCTGGTCTTCCAGAGACTTCCACTGCACCCAGGGCACCAGGCCTCTGTCTCCAACCACCACCCACCCCTCCTCTCCCTGACTCCTGGGTTCCTCTCATTAGGAGAGGGTTTTCTTGAAGTTGTCTCCCACTCATGGGCCAGATAAAATGATTAGAAAACAAGCCAAAGCTGCAGCCCCTTGTCTATCCTGACTCTCAGGAGCCCACACCTGTTCCTTGGACCTGGCCGGTTCAGCAAGTTCCATTTTCTGCAACTGTGAGCCCCTGAGGGGTGATGATTGGCTGACCTGGGCAACCTTACCATGCCGGCCAGCCCTCCCCAGGTGTGCCTGGGTTGAGATCAATATAAATACCACTCCAGGCAGCAAAAGCCCCTGCAGCTGTGCCTGACGCCATTTTCTCTGCCCTGTCAGCAGTCTCGGGGCTGGGCTGGTGGGAGGGAGTGAGAGGCCACGGCTTTGTGGGTGGCCCAGTGTGAGTGGGGCTCTGCTGGACTTTCTGCAGCAGTTGCCAGGCTGCCACCTGCTAAAGAAGAGGATGTGTCACCCATACCTGCTGCTGGAATTTCTCCCTGGGCAGAGGTGAGGAAGGAAAAAAGCAGTGGGGGCAGGGACAGGACGGGTATCTCAGGCAGGGAAATGGAAATCTTCCAGAAGAGCACCCAGGGCCAGGACCATCCTGGCTGGCCTGCAGGCACCAAGTCAGCTGGCATGCTGTCACTCGTGTGGCTCCATGGCCCTTCCTCTAGGCTTTCAAGTCCTTGTATATATTCAGGTGTTTTACCTGGGAAGGGCGGGAACAGTTCAGCAGCAACTGGCCTGGGGCTCAGCTCACGTTTACTCACAGATGCCTCGGCACGGTGCCCCAGCTTTGCAATGAGGACGCTTGTTGTGTGGGGGCTGCTGGCTGAATGGGAGACGATTCCCCACCACTGACCAACTTCAGAATTGTTTACAACTGGAGCAAGTGCCCTGATACGGTTTTCCTCTGAGTAACTGGTGGGTTCTGTTTTTTTTTTTCTCTTTTTCGTTTTTGGTTCAAGGTAGATTTTATTCCTCTTTTTTGTATTTACAGATATAAGCATGGAAATAATTTATTCATATAAATACATGTATGTGAAGGGAATAATTGTTTTTTCTGTTTTATTTTTTAAATTTTATTTCTTTTTAATTTTGAATTTTATTTTATATTTTTATACAGCAGGTTCTCATTGGTTATCTATTTTATACATATAAATGTTTACATGCCAATCCCAATCTCTCAACTCCTCCCACCACCACCCCTCCAAGAGCTTTCCCCCCTTGTTGTCCATACGATTGTTGTCTACATCTGTTGCTCTATTTATGCCTTGCAAAACGGTTAATCTGTACAGTTTTTCTAGGTTCCACATATATGCATGAATATACAAGATTTGTTTTTCTCTTTCTGACTTACTTCACTCTGTATGACAGTCTCTAGATCCATCGACGTCTCTACAAATGACCCAATTTCATTCCTTTCATGGCTTAGTAATATTCCATTTTATATATGTACCACATCTTTATGCATTCGTCTGTCTGTGGGCATTTAGGTTGCTTCCATTACCTCGATATTGTAAATAGTGATGCAATGAACATTGCGGTGAATGTCTCTTTTTGATTTATGGTTTTGTCTGGGTATATGTCCAGTCCTGGGATCGCTGTATCATATGGTAATTCTATTATTAGTTTCTTAAGAAACTCCATATTGTTCTCCATAGTGACTGTATCAACTTATATTCCCAACAATAGTGGAAGAGGGTTCCTTTTCTCCACACCCTTTCCAGCATTTGTTGTTTGTAGATTTTCAGATGATGCCCATTCTAACAGGTGTGAGGTGATACCTCATTGTTGAGTCCATTTCGTTGAGCAGGGGGTAGGTCTTGTCTATTACATATTTGGCTTATGGAACGGTATCTGTGCTAATTTCAATCTCTGGTTTTATGCAGCACCCCCTTAACTCACCTTTCCCTTTAAGCAAGCATAAGTTGGTTTTCTAATCTTGAGACCCTGTTCTGTTTTGTAATTCAGTTCATGTGTAGCCAAGTTTACATTCCGTGCATTAGTGATACCTTATGATGTTTCTTTTTCTGTGTGACTTATTTCACTTAGAATCATCATGCCTCAATCCACTCATTATGCTGGTACAGGCCTGGTGACACAGATTTCATTGCTGAGTGGTATTCTGTTGTACATAAGTACCGCAACTTCTTTATCAATTATTTGTTCTCTGGGATATTTAACTCGTACTGTAGAAGAGGTTCCTGTAAACAGAGCCGTCCCAAATTTTGGGGTGGCTGTGTCTTTTTGATTTTAATTTCCCTAAGCTATAGGACCATAAGTGGAAATGCCCTAGACTCTGTTGCTTTGTTTTTCAGATGTATCAGGAAACACCATACACTTCTCCAGAGTGGCTGTTGGCAATTTACATCCCGCCCATCAGCATAACAAGGCTCCTTTTTCCCCATGGCCTGTCTTGCCTTTCTGGATTTTACACTTTTCTCAGATGGCCCTTTAGACCGGGGGGAAGTGACACTTCATAGTAGTTCGGATTTCCATTGCAAGCTTGCTTGGTTTGCCAAAAAGGGCATATGTGTTTTTTCCTGAATATATTCAGGAACAAACTCATACGCCCTTTGTTGCCAAGTGCATCATTGTCGATGTTCTGCCTCTTTTCCTATGCTTTAAATGCAATTCCAGTCTACCTCCTGAAATCGGTTTCCTGAAATTCTGCCCCGCTTTCAAGTCCTTTTCGCAGCCTTACTTCAATATATTTTTGGACGTTATCTGTTATTTATAACTCTCCAGGTTTGTGAATTACAGGGCCCCTGAGCTCCTTTCTTCAACTCGCTTTCTTGTGAGCTGGCCGCAAACCCGCAAGACTGCTTCAGGCCCTAATCTGCTTCTGGCAGGGCACGCTGAGCCTTTGGTTAATTTCTCTTCCTGGTGGGAAATGAGTGTTAAATATACCCGTCCAGACACCTACCTCACTCTCAACCCCTTGGTGATGTGGGTCCTCTGGTTTGTGGCCACCTTTGCTGGGTTCCTCACCTTTCGATGATGTGGCCCCACTAGTGTGAGGACACTCCTGCTTGGTTCTCATCCACGTGGTTATGTGGACCCCCTGGTGAGAGTCTGTTCCTGGCTTTGTTCCTCACCCACCTGTGAGGGAGACCCTCTGCTGATAGGTCACTCCTGCATGGCTGGCACACATTGCCTTGGTGAAGTCAGCCGTGTGGTGGCAGTTGGAGCGTGCTGGGAATCTCCTCCCCCCGGTGATGAGGACCCTCTTGCGTCAGGCCCTAACTGCTGGACTCACCAACTTTTCTTAGGGAGCCCGGTGATGCTTTGGCACTCCTCTTAGGATCCCATCTCCATGGGGTTGTGGGCCTTCTGCTCTGAGGTCCCAACGGCTGGGTTGTTCACATTTTCATGATGTGGGCTCTCTGGTGTTCACAGAAGCCTGGATCCCATAGCCTCTGTGCTCTTGGCCGCCTGCTGGGAGGTTCCAACTGCTGGATTCCTCACTTTTTTAATTTTTTGGGCCCTCTGTTGTGAGGATCCTCCTGCCTGCCTCACTCCCATCCCCTTCGTGATGTGTGTCGTCTGGTTTGAGGCCACATGTGCTGGGTTCCTCACCTTTCGATGATGTGGGACCAATGGTCTTAGGAGACTCCTGCCTGGTTCACATCCCCTTGGTGATGTGGGCCCTCTGTTGAGAGTCTGATCCTGGCTGGGTTCCTCACCCATCTGTGAGGTGGGCCGTCTGATGTGAGGTCACTCCTGCCTGGCTTGCTCACCTCGCCTTGTGGACATGAGCCCTCTGGTGGCACTTGGAGCCTGCTGGGAGCCTCCTCTCCTCGGTGATGAGGGCCCTCTGGCATCAGGCCTTAACTGCTGGGCTCCCCACATTTTGTGATGTGCGCCCAGTGGTGCGAGGACACTCCAGCCAGGTTCACATCCCCATTGGGGTGTGGGCCTTCTGCTCTGAGGTCCCAAAGCCTGGGTTGTTCACAGTTTTATGATGTGGGCTCTCTGGTATTAGTTCACTCCTGCCTGCATCCCATAGCTTCTGTGCTCTGGACCGCCTGCTGGGAGGTTCCAAATGCTGGATTCCTCACCTTTCTTATTCTTTGGGCCCTCTGATTTTAGGCTACTCCTGCCTGCCTCACTCCCATTCCCTTTGTGATATGTGTCCTCTGATTTGAGGCCACATGTGCTGGGTTCCGCACCTTTCGATGATGTGACCCCACTGGAGGGAAGACAGTCCTGACTGGTTCCCATCCCCTTGCTGATGTGGGCCCTCAGGTGAGAGTCTGATCCTGGCTGGGTTCCTCACCCATCTGTGAGGTGGGCCCTCTACTATCAGGTAACTCTTGCCTGGGTTGCTCACCTCGCCTTGTTGACATGAGCCCTCTGGTGGCAATTGGACCCTGCTGGGAGCCTCCTCAGCTCTGTGATGAGGGCCCTCTGACGTCAGGCCCTAACTGCTGGGCTCCCCAACTTTTCTTGGTGAGCCCAGTGTTGCTCAAGCACTCCTCTTAGGTTCCCATCCCCATGGGGATGTGGGCCTTCTGCTCTGAGGTTCCAACGGCTGGGTTGATCACAATTTCATGATGTGGGCTCTCTGGTGTTAGTTCACTGTGGCCTGGATCCCATAGCCTCTGTGGTCTTGGCTGCCTGCTGGGAGGTTCCAACTGCTCGATTCCTCAACTTTTGTATTCTATGGGTCCTGTGTTGTGATGCTCCTCCTGCCTGCCTCACTTGCAACCCCTTCGTGATGTGGGTCTTCTGGTTTGAGGCCACATGTGCTGGGTTAGGCAACTTTCAATGATGTGGCCCCACTGGTGTGAGGACACTCCTGCCTGGTTCCCATCCCCTTGGTGATGTGGGCCTTCTGGTGACAGTCTTATCCTGGCTGGGTTCCTCACTCTTCTGTGAGGTAGGCCCTCTGCTGTGAGGTCAATCCTGCCTGACTTGCACACATCACCTTGGCGACGTGGGCCCTCTGTTGGCACATGGAACCTGCTGGGAGCCTCCTCCCCTCGGTGATGATGGCCCTCTAGCATCAGGCTCTAACTGCTGGGCTCCCCACGTTTTCTGATGTGAGCCCAGTGATGCCAGGACACTCCTGTCAGGTTCCCATCCCCATGGGGATGTGGGCTTTCTGCTCTGAGGTCCCAATGCCTGGGTTGCTCACAGTTTCATGATGTGGGCTCTCTGGTGTTAGTTAACTCCTGCCTGCATCCCATAGCTTCTGTGCTCTCGGCCGCCTGCTGGGAGGTTCCAAATGCTGGATTCCTCACTTTTTTTATTCTTTGGGCCCTCTGTTTTTAGGCTACTCCTACCTGCCTCACTCCCATCCCCTTTGTGATGTATGTCCTCTGATATGAGGCCACATGTGCTGGGTTCCTCACCTTTCGATGATGTGGCCCCACTGGTGGGAGGACAGTCCTGACTGGTTCCCATCCCCTTGGTGTTGTGGGCCCTCTGGTGAGAGTCTCATCCTGCCTCGGTTCCTCACCCTTCTGTGAGATAGGCCCTCTGCTGTGAGGTCACTACTGCCTGGCTGGCGCATGCCACCTTGTAGACGTGGGCCCTCTGTTGGCAGTTGGAACCTGCTGGGAGTCTCCTCCCCTCAGTTATGAGGGCCCCCTGGCGTCAGGCCCTAACTGCTGGGCTCCTAACATTTTCTGATATGTGCTAAGTGGTGCAAAGCCACTCCTGCCAGGTTCCCATCCCAATGGGGATGTGGGCCTTCTGTTCTGAGGTCCCAACAGCTGGGCTGCTCACAGGTTCATGATGTGGGCCCTCTGCTGTGAGTTCACTGCGGCCTGGATCCCATAGCCTCGGTGCTCTGGGCCACTTGCTGGGAGGTTCCAACTGCTGGATTCCTCAACTTTTATATTCTATGGACCCTGTGTTGTGAGGCCAGTCCTGCCAGCCTCATTCCGAACCCCTTGGTGATGTGGTTCCTCTGGTTTGAGGACACATGTGCTGGGATCCTCACCTTTCGATGATGTTGTCCCACTGGTGTGGGGACACTCCTGCCTGGTTCCCATCCCCTTGGTGATGTGGGCCCTCTGGTGAGAGTCTGATCCTGGCTGTGTTCCTCACCCTTCTGTGAGGTGGGCCCTCTGCTGTGAGGTCACTCCTGCCAGACTGGCACACATCGCCTTGGCGACGTTGGCCCTCTGGTGGCAGCTGGAGCCTGCTGGGAGCCTCCTCCTCTCGGTGATGAGTGCCCTCTAGCGTCAGGCCCTAACTTCTGAGCACCCCACGTTTTCTGATGTGAGCCCAGTGATGCCAGGACACTCCTGTCATGTTCCCATCACCATGGGGATGTGGGCCTTCTGCTCTGAGGTCCCAATGTCTGGGTTGCTCACAGTTTCATGATGTGGGCTGTCTGGTGTTAGTTCACTCTGGCCTGGTTCCTCTAGCCTCTGTGCTCTGGGCCGCCTGCTGGGAGGTTCCAACTGCTGGATTCCTCACCTTTCTTATTTTTGGGCCCTCTGTTATGAGGCTCCTCCTGCCTGCCTCACTCCCAGCCCCTTGGTGATGGGTGTCCTATGGTTTGAAGCCACATGTTCTGGGTTCCTCACCTTTAGATGATGTGGCCCTACTCATGTGAGGACACTCCTGCCTGGTTCCAATCCATTTGGTGATGTGGGCCCTCTGGTGCGAGTCTGATCCTGACTGGGTTCGTCACACTTCTCTGAGGTGGGCCCTCTGCTGTGAGGTCATTCGTGCCTGGTTGGCACACATCGCCTTGGCGACGTCAGCCCTCTGGTGGCAGTTGGAGCCTGCTGGGAGCCTCCTTCCCTTGGTGATGAGGGTCCTCTGGCGTCAGGCCCTAACTGCTGGTCGCCCCAAATTTTCTGATACGTTCTCAGTGGTGCGAGGACACTCCTACCAGAATTCCATCCCCATGGGGATGTGGGCCTCCTGCTCTGAGGTCCCAATGGCTGGTTTGCTCAGTTTCATGACATGGGCCCTCTTCTGTGAGTTCACTGTGGCCTGGATCCCATAGCCTCGGTGCTCTGGGCCGCCTGCTGGGAGGTTCCAACTGCTGGATTCCTCACTTTTTTATTCTATGTGCCCAGTGTTGTGAGGTTACTCCTGCCTGCCTCACTCCGAGGTCCTTGGTGATGTGGGTCCTCTGGTTTGAGGACACATGTGCTGAGTACCTCAGCTTTCGATGATGTGGCCCCACTGATGTGAAGACACTCCTGCCTGGTTCCCATCCCCTTGGTGATGTGGGCCCTCTGGTGAGAGTCTGATGTTGGCTGGGTTTCTCACCCTTCTGTGAGGTGGGACCTCTGCTGTGAGGTAACTCCTGCCTGGCATGCTCACGTTGCCTTGGCAATGTGAGCCCTCAGGTGGCAGTTGGAGCCTGCTGGGAATCTCCTCCCCTCAGTTATGAGAGCTCTGGATAAAACACATATGCCCTTTTTTGCCAAGTGCATTATTTTCCAAGTTCTGTCTCTTTTCCTATGCTTTAAGAACTACTCCCGTGTACGTTCTGAAATCAGTTTCCAGCAATTCTGCCCGGCATTCAAGTCCTCATCGCAGCCTTACTTCAGTATAATTTTGGATGATAGCTGTCATTTATAACTCCGCAGGTTTCTGAATTACAGTGCCCCTGAGCTGCTTTCTTCAACTCGCTTTCTTGTGAGCTGGCCGCAACACCGCAGGATCTCCTCAGGCCCTAATCTAGTTCCAGCATGGCACGCAGAGCCTTTGGTTCATTTATCTTCCTGGTGGGAAATGAGAGTTAAATTTGCCCGTCCAGACACCTACAGATAGTCTCCCATTGCTTCTCCTTATTGCTGTTCATCTTCCGAAGAAATTGCAAACTGGGCCAAACAGGAGGTTAAAGGCACTGACTCTCCAAGTGGGGAGAGTGTTAGTAAAGCATCTGGAATGTTGCACCCGAGTTCCACGGGACGAAAACTGAGACACTTTTGAACACGTTTCCCGATCACACGGTGGATCATACTCTGGGTTCCACATGCATGTTTTAGCTGAAGGAAGAATCCCTTAAACCTGGAGAGTTGAGACCCATGGAATGGGTACCATGCAATATGACTTTAAAGGGTCTGCATTTGCTCACCGAACCTCACCAATCCTGTCACTGCTGCGTTTATGCCGCTGTACACACGCTTGATTCTCTTTCGGAGACATATAAATCCGTAGGTTTTAAGATTATTTCTAGTCAGGTATATTCTTAGGCGTTTAATATGGGGTGTTGAGTCCACTTCGTTCAGCAAGGAGTAGCTCTTGTCTATTGCATATTTGGCTTATGGAACGGTATCTGTGCTAATTTCAATCTCTGGTTTCATGCAGCAACCCAACTCACCTTTCCCCTTAAGCAAGCATAAGTTGGTTTTCTACATTTGAGACCCTGTTCTGTTTTGTAATTCAGTTCCTGTGTAGCCAAGTTTACATTCCGTGTATTGGTGATATCTTATGATGTTTCTTTTTCTGTGTGACTTATTTCACTTAGAATCTTCATACCTGAATCCACTCATTATGCTGGTACGGGCCTGATGACATAGATTTCATTGCTGAGTGATATTGCATTGTACGTAAGTACCACAACTTCTTTATCCATTTTTCGCTTTCTGTGATATTGAACTTGTACTGTAAACGAGGTTCTTGTAAACAGAGCCGTCCCAAAGTTTGGGGAGGCTGTGTCTTTTTGATTTTAATTTCCCTAAGCTATAGGACCATAAGTGGAAGTACCCTAGGCTCTGTTGCTTTGTTTTTTAGATGTTTCAGGAAACACCATACACTTCTCCAGAGTGGCTGTTGGCAATTTACATCCCGCCCATCAGCATAACAAGGCTCCCAGTTCTCCATGGCCTGTCCTGCCTTTCTGGATTTTACACTTTTTTCAGATGGCCCTTTTGACCGGGGGGCAGTGAGACTTCATTGTAGTGCAGATTTCCTTTGCAAGCTTGCTTGGTTGGCCAAAAAGGGCGTATGCGTTTTTTCCTGAATATATTCAGGAAAAAACGCATACGCCCTTTTTGGCCAAGTGCATCATTGTGGACGTTCTGCCTCTTTTCCTATGCTTTACATGCAATTCCCGTCTACCTCCTGAAATCGGTTTCCTGCAATCCTGCCCCGCTTTCAAGTCCTCTTGGCAGCCTTACTTCAATATATTTTTGGACGATAGCTGTCATTTATAACTCTGCAGGTTTGTGAATTACAGTGCCCCTGAGCTCCTTTCTTCAACTCGCTTTCTTGTGAGCTGGCCGCAACACCGCAGGATTGCTTCAGGCCCTAGTGTGGTTCCGGCACGGCATGCTGAGCCTTTGGTTAATTCCTCTTTCTGGTGGGAAATGAGAGTTAAATTTGCCCGTCCAGACACCTCCAGCTAGTTTCTCATTGGTTCTCCCTATTCCTGTACATTTTCAGCAGAAATTGCAAACTGGGCCAAACAGGAGTTTAAAGACACTGACTCTCCAAGTGGGGAGAGTGTTAGTAAAGCGTCTTGAATGTTGCACCCGAGTACCAGGGGACGAAAACTGAGACACATTTGAACACGTTTCCTGATCACACGGTGGATCATACTCTGTGTTCCACATGCATGTTTCAGCTGAAGGAAGAATCCCTTAAACCTGGAGAGTTGAGACCCATGGAATGGGTACCATGCAGTATGACTTCAAAGGGTCTGCATTTGCTCACCGAACCTCACCAATCCTATCACTGCTGCGTTTATGCCGCTGTACACACGCTTGATTCTCTTTCGGAGACATATAAATCCGTAGGTTTTAAGATTATTTCTAGTCAGGTATATTCTTAGGCGTTTAATATGGGGTGTTGAGTCCACTGCGTTGAGCAAGGAGTAGCTCTTGTCTATTACATATTTGGCTTATGGAACGGTATCTGTGCTAATTTCAATCTCTGGTTTTATGCAGCACCCCAACTCACCTTTCCCCTTAAGCAAGCATAAGTTGGTTTTCTACATTTGACACCCTGTTCTGTTTTGTAATTCAGTTCCTGTGTAGCCAAGTTTACATTCCGTGTAGTAGTGATATCTTATGATGTTTCTTTTTCTGTGTGACATATTTCACTTAGAATCATCATACCTGCATCCCCTCATTATGCTGCTACGGGCCTGATGACATAGATTTCATTGCTGAGTGATATTGCATTGTACGTAAGTACCACAACTTCTTTATCCATTTTTCGCTTTCTGTGATATTGAACTTGTACCGTAAACGAGGTTCTTTTAAACAGAGCCGTCCCAAACTTTGGGGTGGCTGTGTCTTTTTGATTTTCATTTCCCTAAGCTATAGGACCATAAGTGGAAGTGCCCTAGGCTCTGTTGCTTTGTTTTTTAGATGTTTCAGGAAACACCATACACTTCTCCAGAGTGGCTGTTGGCAATTTACATCCCGCCCACCAGCATAACAAGGCTCCCAGTTCTCCATGGCCTGTCCTGCCTTTCTGGATTTTACACTTTTTTCAGATGGCCCTTTTGACCGGGGGGCAGTGAGACTTCATTGTAGTGCAGATTTCCTTTGCAAGCTTGCTTGGTTGGCCAAAAAGGGCGTATGCGTTTTTTCCTGAATATATTCAGGAAAAAACGCATACGCCCTTTTTGGCCAAGTGCATCATTGTGGACGTTCTGCCTCTTTTCCTATGCTTTACATGCAATTCCTGTCTACCTCCTGAAATCGGTTTCCTGCAATTCTGCCCCACTTTCAAGTCCTCTTGGCAGCCTTACTTCAATATATTTTTGGACGATAGCTGTCATTTATAACTCTGCAGGTTTGTGAATTACAGTGCCCCTGAGCTCCTTTCTTCAACTCGCTTTCTTGTGAGCTGGCCGCAACACCGCAGGATTGCTTCAGGCCCTAGTGTGGTTCCGGCACGGCATGCTGAGCCTTTGGTTAATTCCTCTTTCTGGTGGGAAATGAGAGTTAAATTTGCCCGTCCAGACACCTCCAGCTAGTTTCTCATTGGTTCTCCCTATTCCTGTACATTTTCCGCAGAAATTGCAAACTGGGCCATACAGGAGGTTAAAGGCACTGACTCTCCAAGTGGGGAAAGTGTTAGTAAAGCGTCTGGAGTGTTGGACCCGAGTACCAGGGGACGAAAACTGAGACACATTTGAACACGTTTCCTGATCACACGGTGGATCATACTCTGTGTTCCACATGCATGTTTTAGCTGAAGGAAGAATCCCTTAAACTTGGAGAGTTGAGACCCATGGAATGGGTACCATGCAATATGACTTCAAAGGGTCTGCATTTGCTCACCGAACCTCACCAATCCTATCACTGCTGCGTTTATGCCGCTGTACACACGCTTGATTCTCTTTCGGAGACATATAAATCAGTAGGTTTTAATATTCTTACTAGTCAGGTATATTCTTAGGCGTTTAATATGGGGTGTTGAGTCCACTTCGTTGAGCAAGGAGTAGCTCTTGTCTATTACATATTTGGCTTATGGAACGGTATCTGTGCTAATTTCAATCTCTGGTTTCATGCAGCACCCCAACTCACCTTTCCCCTTAAGCAAGCATAAGTTGGTTTTCTACATTTGAGACCCTGTTCTGTTTTGTAATTCAGTTCTTGTGTAGCCAAGTTTACCTTCTGTGTAGTAGTGATATCTTATGGTGTTTCTTTTTCTGTGTGACTTATTTCACTTAGAATCATCATACCTGAATCCACTCATTATGCTGCTACGGGCCTGATGACATAGATTTCATTGCTGAGTGATATTGCATTGTACGTAAGTACCACAACTTCTTTATCCATTTTTCCCTTTCTGTGATATTGAACTTGTACCGTAAACAAGGTTCTTGTAAACAGAGCCGTCCCAAACTTTGGGGTGACCGTGTCTTTTTGATTTTAATTTCCCTAAGTTATAGGACCATAAGTGGAAGTGCCCTAGGCTCTGTTGCTTTGTTTTTTAGATGTTTCAGGAAACACCATACACTTCTCCAGAGTGGCTGTTGGCAATTTACATCCCGCCCACCGGCATAAAAAAACTCCCAGTTCATGGCCTGTCCTGCCTTTCTGGATTTTACACTTTTTTCAGATGGCCCTTTTGACCGGGGGGCAGTGAGACTTCATTGTAGTGCAGATTTCCTTTGCAAGCTTGCTTGGTTGGCCAAAAAGGGCGTATGCGTTTTTTCCTGAATATATTCAGGAAAAAAAGCATATGCCCTTTTAGGCCAAGTGCATCATTGTGGACGTTCTGCCTCTTTTCCTATGCTTTACATGCAATTCCAGTGTACCTCCTGAAATCGATTTCCTGCAATTCTGCCCCGCTTTCAAGTCCTCTTGGCAGCCTTACTTCAATATATTTTTGGACGATAGCTGTCATTTATAACTCTGCAGGTTTGTGAATTACAGTGCCCCAGAGCTCGTTTCTTCAACTCGCTTTCTTGTGAGCTGGCCGCAACACCACAGGATTGCTTCAGGCCCTAGTGTAGTTCCGGCACGGCACGCTGAGCCTTTGGTTAATTCCTCTTCCTGGTGGGAAACGAGAGTTAAATTTGCCCGTCCAGACACCTCTAGCTAGTCTCTCTTTCGTTCTCCCTATTCCTGTTCATTTTCCACAGAAATTACAAACTGGGCCAAACAGGAGGTTAAAGGCACTGACTCTCCAAGTGGGGAGAGTGTTAGTAAAGCATCTGGAATGTTGCACCCGAGTACCAGGGATGAAAACGAAACACATTTGAACACGTTTCCCGATCACACAGTGGATCATACTCTGGGTTCCACATGCATGTTTCAGCTGAAGGAAGAATCCCTTAAACCTGGAGAGTTGAGACCCATGGAATGGGTACCATGCAATATGACTTCAAAGGGTCTGCATTTGCTCACCGAACCTCACCAATCCTATCACTGCTGCGTTTATGCCGCTGTACACACGCTTGATTCTCTTTCGGAGACATATAAATCCGTAGGTTTTAAGATTATTTCTAGTCAGGTATATTCTTAGGCGTTTAATATAGGGTGTTGAGTCCACTTCGTTCAGCAAGGAGTAGCTCTTGTCTATTGCATATTTGGCTTATGGAACGGTATCTGTGCTAATTTCAATCTCTGGTTTCATGCAGCACCCCAACTCACCTTTCCCCTTAAGCAAGCATAAGTTGGTTTTCTACATTTGAGACCCTGTTCTGTTTTGTAATTCAGTTCCTGTGTAGCCAAGTTTACATTCCGTGTAGTAGTGATATCTTATGATGTTTCTTTTTCTGTGTGACTTATTTCACTTAGACTCATCATACCTGCATCCACTCATTATGCTGCTACGGGCCTGATGACATAGATTTCATTGCTGAGTGATATTGCATTGTACATAAGTACCAAAACTTCTTTATCCATTTTTTGCTTTCTGTGATATTGAACTTGTACCGTAAACGAGGTTCTTGTAAACAGAGCCGTCCCAAACTTTGGGGTGGCTGTGTCTTTTTGATTTTAATTTCCCTAAGCTATAGGACCATAAGTGGAAGTGCCCTAGGCTCTGTTGCTTTGTTTTTTAGATGTTTCAGGAAACACCATACACTTCTCCAGAGTGGCTGTTGGCAATTTACATCCCGCCCACCAGCATAACAAGGCTCCCAGTTCTCCATGGCCTGTCCTGCCTTTCTGGATTTTACACATTTTTCAGATGGCCCTTTTGACCGGGGGGCAGTGAGACTTCATTGTAGTGCAGATTTCCTTTGCAAGCTTGCTTGGTTGGCCAAAAAGGGCGTATGCGTTTTTTCCTGAATATATTCAGGAAAAAACGCATACGCCCTTTTTGGCCAAGTGCATCATTGTGGACGTTCTGCCTCTTTTCCTATGCTTTACATGTAATTCCAGTCTACCTCCTGAAATCGGTTTCCTGCAATTCTGCCCCGCTTTCAAGTCCTCTTGGCAGCCTTACTTCAATATATTTTTGGACGATAGCTGTCATTTATAACTCTGCAGGTTTGTGAATTACAGTGCCCCTGAGCTCCTTTCTTCAACTCGCTTTCTTGTGAGCTGGCCGAAACACCACAGGATTGCTTCAGGACCTAGTGTAGTTCCGGCACGGCACGCTGAGCCTTTGGTTAATTCCTCTTCCTGGTTGGAAATGAGAGTTAAATTTGCCCGTCCAGACACCTCCAGCTAGTTTCTCTTTCGTTCTCCCTATTCCTGTTCATTTTCCACAGAAATTGCAAACTGGGCCAAACAGGAGGTTAAAGGCACTGACTCTCCAAGTGGGGAGAGTGTTAGTAAAGCATCTGGAATGTTGCACCCGAGTTCCACGGGACGAAAACTGAGACACATTTGAACACGTTTCCCGATCACACGGTGGATCATACTCTGGGTTCCACATGCATGTTTTAGCTGAAGGAAGAATCCCTTAAACCTGGAGAGTTGAGACCCATGGAATGGGTACCATGCAATATGACTTTAAAGGGTCTGCATTTGCTCACCGAACCTCACCAATCCTATCACTGCTGCGTTTATGCCGCTGTACACACGCTTGATTCTCTTTCGGAGACATATAAATCCGTAGGTTTTAAGATTATTTCTAGTCAGGTATATTCTTAGGCGTTTAATATGGGGTGTTGAGTCCACTTCGTTCAGCAAGGAGTAGCTCTTGTCTATTGCATATTTGGCTTATGGAACGGTATCTGTGCTAATTTCAATCTCTGGTTTCATGCAGCACCCCAACTCACCTTTCCCCTTAAGCAAGCATAAGTTGGTTTTCTACATTTGAGACCCTGTTCTGTTTTCTAATTCAGTTCCTGTGTAGCCAAGTTTACATTCCGTGTATTGGTGATATCTTATGATGTTTCTTTTTCTGTGTGACTTATTTCACTTAGAATCTTCATACCTGAATCCACTCATTATGCTGGTACGAGCCTGATGACATAGATTTCATTGCTGAGTGATATTGCATTGTACGTAAGTACCACAACTTCTTTATCCATTTTTCGCTTTCTGTGATATTGAACTTGTACCATAAACGAGGTTCTTGTAAACAGAGCTTTCCCAAACTTTGGGGTGGCTGTGTCTTTTTGATTTTAATTTCCCTAAGCTATAGGACCATAAGTGGAAGTGCCCTAGGCTCTGTTGCTTTGTTTTTTAGATGTTTCAGGAAACACCATACATTTCTCCAGAGTGGCTGTTGGCAATTTACATCCCGCCCATCAGCATAACAAGGCTCCCAGTTCTCCATGGCCTGTCCTGCCTTTCTGGATTTTACACATTTTTCAGATGGCCCTTTTGACTGGGCGGCAGTGAGACTTCATTGTAGTGCAGATTTCCTTTGCAAGCTTTCTTGGTTGGCCAAAAAGGGCGTATGCGTTTTTTCCTGAATATATTCAGGAAAAAACGCATACGCCCTTTTTGGCCAAGTGCATCGTTGTGGATGTTCTGCCTCTTTTCCTATGCTTTACATGCAATTCCAGTCTACCTCCTGAAATCGGTTTCGTGCAATTCTGAACCACTTTCAAGTCCTCTTGGCAGCCTTACTTCAATATATTTTTGGACGATAGCTGTCATTTATAACTCTGCAGGTTTGTGAATTACAGTGCCCCTGAGCTCCTTTCTTCAACTCGCTTTTTTGTGAGCTGGCCGCAACACCGCAGGATTGCTTCAGGCCCTAGTGTGGATCCGGCACGGCACGCTGAGCCTTTGGTTAATTCCTCTTCCTGGTGGGAAATGAGAGTTAAATTTGCCCGTCCAGACACCTCCAGCTAGTTTATCATTGGTTCTCCCTATTCCTGTACATTTTCCGCAGAAATTGCAAACTGGGCCATACAGGAGGTTAAAGGCACTGACTCTCCAAGTGGAGAGAGTGTTAGTAAAGCGTCTGGAGTGTTGCACCCGAGTACCAGGGGACGAAAACTGAGACACATTTGAACACGTTTCCTGATCACACGGTGGATCATACTCTGTGTTCCACATGCATGTTTTAGCTGAAGGAAGAATCCCTTAAACTTGGAGAGTTGAGACCCATGGAATGGGTACCATGCAATATGACTTCAAAGGGTCTGCGTTTGCTCACCGAACCTCACCAATCCTATCACTGCTGCGTTTATGCTGCTGTACACACGCTTGATTCTCTTTCGGAGACATATAAATCCGTAGGTTTTAATATTCTTACTAGTCAGGTATATTCTTAGGCGTTTAATATGGGGTGTTGAGTCCACTTCGTTGAGCAAGGAGTAGCTCTTGTCTAATACATATTTGGCTTATGGAACGGTATCTGTGCTAATTTCAATCTCTGGTTTCATGCAGCACCCCAACTCACCTTTCCCCTCAAGCAAGCATAAGTTGGTTATCTACATTTGAGACCCTGTTCTGTTTTGTAATTCAGTTCTTGTGTAGCCAAGTTTACCTTCCGTGTAGTAGTGATATCTTATGGTGTTTCTTTTTCTGTGTGACTTATTTCACTTAGAATCATCATACCTGAATCCACTCATTATGCTGCTACGGGCCTGATGACATAGATTTCATTGCTGAGTGATATTGCATTGTACGTAAGTACCACAAATTCTTTATCCATTTTTCCCTTTCTGTGATATTGAACTTGTACCGTAAACGAGGTTCTTGTAAACAGAGCCGTCCCAAACTTTGGGGTGACGGTGTCTTTTTGATTTTAATTTCCCTAAGTTATAGGACCATAAGTGGAAGTGACCTAGGCTCTGTTGCTTTGTTTTTTAGATGTTTCAGGAAACACCATACACTTCTCCAGAGTGGCTGTTGGCAATTTACATCCCGCCCATCAGCATAACAAGGCTCCCAGTTCTCCATGGCCTGTCCTGCCTTTCTGGATTTTACACTTTTTTCAGATGGCCCTTTTGACCGGGGGGCAGTGAGACTTCATTGTAGTGCAGATATCCTTTGCAAGCTTGCTTGGTTGGCCAAAAAGGGCGTATGCGTTTTTTCCTGAATATATTCAGGAAAAAACGCATACGCCCTTTTTGGCCAAGTGCATCATTGTGGACGTTCTGCCTCTTTTCCTATGCTTTACATGCAATTCCCGTCTACCTCCTGAAATCGGTTTCCTGCAATTCTGCCCCGCTTTCAAGTCCTCTTGGCAGCCTTACTTCAATATATTTTTGGACGATAGCTGTCATTTATAACTCTACAGGTTTGTGAATTACAGTGCCCCTGAGCGCCTTTCTTCAACTCACTTTTTTGTGATCTGGCCGCAACACCGCAGGATTGCTTCAGGCCCTAGTGTGGTTCCGGCACGGCACGCTGAGCCTTTGGTTAATTCCTCTTCCTGGTGGGAAATGAGAGTTAAATTTGCCCGTCCATACACCTCCAGCTAGTCTCTCTTTGGTTCTCCCTATTCCTGTTCATTTTCCACAGAAATTGCAAACTGGGCCAAACAGGAGGTTAAAGGCACTGACTCTCCCAGTGGGGAGAGTGTTAGTAAAGCGTCTGGAGTGTTGCACCCGAGTACCAGGGGACGAAAACTGAGACACATTTGAACACGTTTCCTGATCACACGGTGGATCATACTCTGTGTTCCACATGCATGTTTTAGCTGAAGGAAGAATCCCTTAAACTTGGAGAGTTGAGACCCATGGAATGGGTACCATGCAGTATGACTTCAAAGGGTCTGCATTTGCTCACCGAACCTCACCAATCCTATCACTGCTGCATTTATGCCGCTGTACACACGCTTGATTCTCTTTCGGAGACATATAAATCCGTAGTTTTTAAGATTATTTCAAGTCAGGTGTATTCTTAAGCGTTTAATATGGGGTGTTGAGGCCACTGCGTTGAGCAAGGAGTAGCTCTTGTCTATTACATATTTGGCTTATGGAACGGTATCTGTGCTAATTTCAATCTCTGGTTTCATGCAGCACGCCAACTCACCTTTCCCCTTAAGCAAGCATAAGTTGGTTTTCTACATTTGAGACCCTGTTCTGTTTTGTAATTCAGTTCTTGTGTAGCCAAGTTTACCTTCCGTGTAGTAGTGATATCTTATGGTGTTTCTTTTCCTGTGTGACTTATTTCACTTAGAATCATCATACCTGAATCCACTCATTATGCTGCTACGGGCCTGATGACATAGATTTCATTGCTGAGTGATATTGCATTGTACGTTAGCACCACAACTTCTTTATCCATTTTTTGCTTTCTGTGATATTGAACTTGTACCGTAAACGAGGTTCTTGTAAACAGAGCCGTCACAAACTTTGGGGTGGCTGTGTCTTTTTGATTTTCATTTCCCTAAGCTATAGGACCATAAGTGGAAGTGCCCTAGGCTCTGTTGCTTTGTTTTTTAGATGTTTCAGGAAACACCATACACTTCTCCAGAGTGGCTGTTGGCAATTTACATCCCGCCCACCAGCATAACAAAGCTCCCAGTTCTCCATGGCCTGTCCTGCCTTTCTGGATTTTACACTTTTTTCAGATGGCCCTTTTGACCGGGGGGCAGTGAGACTTCATTGTAGTGCAGATTTCCTTTGCAAGCTTGCTTGGTTGGCCAAAAAGGGCGTATGCGTTTTTTCCTGAATATATTCAGGAAAAAAAGCATATGCCCTTTTAGGCCAAGTGCATGATTGTGGACGTTCTACCTCTTTTCCTATGCTTTACATGCAATTCCAGTGTACCTCCTGAAATCGATTTCCTGCAATTCTGCCCCGCTTTCAAGTCCTCTTGGCAGCCTTACTTCAATATATTTTTGGACGATAGCTGTCATTTATAACTCTGCAGGTTTGTGAATTACAGTGCCCCTGAGCTCGTTTCTTCAACTCCCTTTGTTGTGAGCTGGCCGCAACACCGCAGGATTGCTTCAGGCCCTAGTGTAGTTCCGGCACGGCATGCTGAGCCTTTGGTTAATTCCTCTTCCTGGTGGGAAATGAGAGTTAAATTTGCCCGTCCAGACACCTCCAGCTAGTCTATCTTTCGTTCTCCCTATTCCTGTTCATTTTCCACAGAAATTACAAACTGGGCCAAACAGGAGGTTAAAGGCACTGACTCTCCAAGTGGGGAGAGTGTTAGTAAAGCATCTGGAATGTTGCACCCGAGTACCAGGGACGAAAATGAGACACATTTGAACACGTTTCCCGATCACACGGTGGATCATACTCTGGGTTCCACATGCATGTTTTAGCTGAAGGAAGAATCCCTTAAACCTGGAGAGTTGAGACCCATGGAATGGGTACCATGCAATATGACTTTAAAGGGTCTGCATTTGCTCACCGAACCTCACCAATCCTATCACTGCTGCGTTTATGCCGCTGTACACACGCTTGATTCTCTTTCGGAGACATATAAATCCGTAGGTTTTAAGATTATTTCTAGTCAGGTATATTCTTAGGCGTTTAATATGGGGTGTTGAGTCCACTTCGTTGAGCAAGGAGTAGCTCTTGTCTATTGCATATTTGGCTTATGGAACGGTATCTGTGCTAATTTCAATCTCTGGTTTCATGCAGCACCCCAACTCACCTTTCCCCTTAAGCAAGCATAAGTTGGTTTTCTACATTTGAGACCCTGTTCTGTTTTGTAATTCAGTTCCTGTGTAGCCAAGTTTACATTCCGTGTATTGGTGATATCTTATGATGTTTCTTTTTCTGTGTGACTTATTTCACTTACAATCTTCGTACCTGAATCCACTCATTATGCTGGTACGGGCCTGATGACATAGATTTCATTGCTGAGTGATATTGCATTGTACATAAGTACCACAACTTCTTTATTCATTTTTCGCTTTCTGTGATATTGAACTTGTACCATAAACGAGGTTCTTGTAAACAGAGCCTTCCCAAACTTTGGGGTGGCTGTGTCTTTTTGATTTTAATTTCCCTAAGCTATAGGACCATAAGTGGAAGTGCCCTAGGCTCTGTTGCTTTGTTTTTTAGATGTTTCAGGAAACACCATACATTTTTCCAGAGTGGCTGTTGGCAATTTACATCCCGCCCATCAGCATAACAAGGTTCCCATTTCTCCATGGCCTGTCCTGCCTTTCTGGATTTTACACTTTTTTCAGATGGCCCTTTTGACCGGGGGGCTGTGAGACTTCATTGTAGTGCAGATTTCCTTTGCAAGCTTTCTTGGTTGGCCAAAAAGGGCGTATGCGTTTTTTCCTGAATATATTCAGGATAAAACGCATACGCCCTTTTTGGCCAAGTGCATCATTGTGGACGTTCTGCCTCTTTTCCTATGCTTTACATTCAATTCCCGTCTGCCTCCTGAAATCGGTTTCCTGCAATTCTGCTCCGCTTTCAACTCCTCTTGGCTCCCTTACTTCAATATATTTTTGGAAGATAGCTGTCATTTATAACTCTGCAGGTTTGTGAATTACAGTGCCCCTGAGCTCCTTTCTTCAACTCGCTTTCTTGTGAGCTGGCTGCAACACCAAAGGATTGCTTCTGGTCCTAGTGTGGATCCGGCACGGCACGCTGAGCCTTTGGTTAATTCCTCTTCCTGGTGGGAAATGAGAGTTAAATTTGCCCGTATAGACACCTCCAGCTAGTTTCTCATTGGTTCTCCCTATTCCTGTACATTTTCCGCAGAAATTGCAAACTGGGCCATACAGGAGGTTAAAGGCACTGACTCTCCAAGTGGGGAGAGTGTTAGTAAAGCGTCTGGAGTGTTGTACCCGAGTACCAGGGGACGAAAACTGAGACACATTTGAACACGTTTCCCGATCACACGGTGGATCATACTCTGTGTTCCACATGCATGTTTTAGCTGAAGGAAGAATCCCTTAAACCTGGAGAGTTGAGACCCATGGAATGGGTACCATGCAATATGACTTCAAAGGGTCTGCATTTGCTCACCGAACCTCACCAATCCTATCACTGCTGCGTTTATGCCGCTGTACACACGCTTGATTCTCTTTCGGAGACATAAATTCAAAGGTTTTAAGATTCTTACTAGTCAGGTATATTCTTAGGCGTTTAATATGGGGTGTTGAGTCCACTTCGTTGAGCAAGGAGTAGCTCTTGTCTATTACATATTTGGCTTATGGAACGGTATCTGTGCTAATTTCAATCTCTGGTTTTATGCAGCACCCCAACTCACCCTTCCCCTTAAGCAAGCCTAAGTTGGTTTTCTACATTTGACACTCTGTTCTGTTTTGTAATTCAGTTCTTGTGTAGCCAAGTTTACATTCCATGTATTAGGATATCTTATGATGTTTCTTTTTCTGTGTGACTTATTTCACTTAGGATCATCGTACCTGAATCCATTCATTATGCTGCTATGGGCCTGATGACATAGATTTCATTGCTGACTGATATTGCATTGTACGTAAGTACCACAACTTCTTTATCCATTTTTTGCTTTCTGTGATATTGAACTTGTACCGTAAACGAGGTTCTTGCAAACAGAGCCGTCCCAAACTTTAGGGTGGCTGTGTCTTTTTGATTTTAATTTCCCTAAGCTATAGGACCATAAGTGGAAGTGCCCTAGGCTCTGTTGCTTTGTTTTTTGGATGTTTCAGGAAACACCATACACTTCTCCAGAGTGGCTGTTGGCAATTTACATCCCGCCCATCAGCATAAAAAGGCTCCCAGTTCTCCATGGCCTGTCCTGCCTTTCTGGATTTTACACTTTTTTCAGATGGCCCTTTTGACCGGGGGGCAGTGAGACTTCATTGTAGTGCAGATTTCCTTTGCAAGCTTGCTTGGTTGGCCAAAAAGGGCGTATGCGTTTTTTCCTGAATATATTCAGGAAAAAACGCATACGCCCTTTTTGGCCAAGTGCATCATTGTGGACGTTCTGCCTCTTTTCCTATGCTTTACATGCAATTCCAGTCTACCTCCTGAAATCGGTTTCCTGCAATTCTGCCCTGCTTTCAACTCCTCTTGGCAGCCTTACTTCAATATATTTTTGGACGATACCTGTCATTTATAACTCTGCAGGTTTGTGAATTACAGTGCCCCTGAGCTCCTTTCTTCAACTCGCTTTCTTGTGAGCTGGCCGCAACACTGCAGGATTGCTTCAGGCCCTAGTTTGGTTCTGGCACGGCATGCTGAACCTTTGGTTAATTCCTCTTCCTGGTGGGAAATGAGAGTTAAATTTGCCCGTCCAGACACCTCGAGCTAGTCTCTCATTGGTTCTCACTATTCCTGTTCATCTTCCACAGAAATTGCAAACTGGGCCAAACAGGAGGTTAAAGGCACTGACTCTCCAAGTGGGGAGAGTGTTAGTAAAGCGTCTGGAATGTTGCACCCGAGTACCAGGGGACTAAAACTGAGACACATTTGAACACATTTCCCGATCACATGGTGGATCATACTCTTGATTCCACATGGATGTTTTAGCTGAAGGAAGAATCCCTTAGACCTAGATAGTTGAGACCGATGTAATGGGTACCATGCAATATGACTTCAAAGGGTCTGCATTTGCTCACCGAACCTCACCAATCATATCACTGCTGCGTTTATGCCGCTGTACACACGCTTGATTCTCTTTCGGAGAAATATAAATCCATAGGTTTTAAGATTCTTACTAGTCAGGTATATTCTTAGGCGTTTAATATGGAGTGTTGAGTCCACTTCGTTGAGCAAAGAGTAGCTCTTGTCTATTACATATTTGGCTTATGGAACGGTATCTGTGCTAATTTCAATCTCTGGTTTTATGCAGCACCCCAACTCACCTTTCCCCTTAAGCAAGCATAAGTTGGTTTTCTACATTTGAGACCCTGTTTTGCTTTGTAATTCAGTTCCTTTGTAGCCAAGTTTACATTCCGTGCATTAGTGATACCTTATGATGTTTCTTTTTCTGTGTGACTTATTTCACTTAGAATCATCATGCCTCAATCCACTCATTATGCTGGTACAGGCCTGGTGACACAGATTTCATTGCTGAGTGGTATTCTGTTGTACATAAGTACCGCAACTTCTTTATCAATTATTTGTTCTCTGGGATATTTAACTTGTACTGTAGAAGAGGCTCCTGTAAACAGAGCCGTTGTAAATTTTGGGGTGGCTGTGTCTTTTTGATTTTAATTTCCCTAAGCTATAGGACCATAAGTGGAAATGCCCTAGACTCTGTTGCTTTGTTTTTCAGATGTATCAGGAAACACCACACACTTCTCCAGAGTGGCTGTTGGCAATGTACATCCCGCCCATCAGCATAACAAGGCTCCTTTTTCCCCATGGCCTGTCTTGCCTTTCTGGATTTTACACTTTTCTCAGATGGCCCTTTAGACCGGGGGGAAGTGACACTTCATAGTAGTTCGGATTTCCATTGCAAGCTTGCTTGGTTTGCCAAAAAGGGCGTATGTGTTTTTTCCTGAATATATTCAGGAACAAACTCATACGCCCTTTGTTGCCAAGTGCATCATTGTCGATGTTCTGCCTCTTTTCCTATGCTTTAAATGCAATTCCAGTCTACCTCCTGAAATCGGTTTCCTGCAATTCTGCCCCGCTTTCAAGTCCTCTTCGCAGCCTTACTTCAATATATTTTTGGACGTTATCTGTCATTTATAACTCTGCAGGTTTGTGAATTACAGGGCCCCTGAGCTCCTTTCTTCAACTCGCTTTCTTGTGAGCTGGCCGCAAACCCGCAAGACTGCTTCAGGCCCTAATCTGCTTCTGGCAGGGCACGCTGAGCCTTTGGTTAATTCCTCTTCCTGGTGGGAAATGAGTGTTAAATATGCCCGTCCAGACACCTACCTCACTCTCAACCCCTTGGTGATGTGGGTCCTCTGGTTTGTGGCCACTTTTGCTGGGTTCCTCACCTTTCGATGATGTGGCCCCACTAGTGTGAGGACACTCCTGCTTGGTTCTCATCCACGTGGTTATGTGGACCCCCTGGTGAGAGTCTGTTCCTGGCTTTGTTCCTCACCCACCTGTGAGGGAGACCCTCTGCTGATAGGTCACTCCTGCATGGCTGGCACACATTGCCTTGGTGAAGTCAGCCGTGTGGTGGCAGTTGGAGCGTGCTGGGAATCTCTTCCCCCCGGTGATGAGGGCCCTCTTGCATCAGGCCCTGACTGCTGGGCTCACCAACTTTTCTTAGTGAGCCCAGTGATGCTTTGGCACTCCTCTTAGGATCCCATCTCCATGGGGATGTGGGCCTTCTGCTCTGAGGTCCCAACGGCTGGGTTGTTCACATTTTCATGATGTGGGCTCTCTGGTGTTAGTTCACAGAAGCCTGGATCCCATAGCCTCTGTGCTCTTGGCCGCCTGCTGGGAGGTTCCAACTGCTGGATTCCTCACTTTTTTAAATTTTTGGGCCCTCTGTTGTGAGGATCCTCCTGCCTGCCTCACTCCCAGCCCCTTCGTGATGTGTGTCGTCTGGTTTGAGGCCACATGTGCTGGGTTCCTCACCTTTCGATGATGTGGGACCAATGGTCTTAGGAGACTCCTGCCTGGTTCACATCCCCTTGGTGATGTGGGCCCTCTGTTGAGAGTCTGATCCTGGCTGGGTTCCTCACCCATCTGTGAGGTAGGCCGTCTGATGTGAGGTCACTCCTGCCTGGCTTGCTCACCTCGCCTTGTGGACATGAGCCCTCTGGTGGCACTTGGAGCCTGCTGGGAGCCTCCTCTCCTCGGTGATGAGGGCCCTCTGGCATCAGGCCCTAACTGCTGGGCTCCCCACATTTTGTGATGTGTGCCCAGTGGTGCGAGGACACTCCAGCCAGGTTCACATCCCCATTGGGGTGTGGGCCTTCTGCTCTGAGGTCCCAAAGCCTGGGTTGCTCACAGTTTCATGATGTGGGCTCTCTGCTGTTAGTTCACTCCTGCCTGCATCCCATAGCTTCTGTGCTCTGCACCGCCTGCTGGGAGGTTCCAACTGCTGGATTCCTCACCTTTCTTATTCTTTGGGCCCTCTGTTTTTAGGCTACTCCTGCCTGCCTCACTCCCGTTCCCTTTGTGATATGTGTCCTCTGATTTGAGGCCACATGTGCTGGGTTCCGCACCTTTCGATGATGTGACCCCACTGGAGGGAAGACAGTCCTGACTGGTTCCCATCCCCTTGCTGATGTGGGCCCTCAGGTGAGTGTCTGATCCTGGCTGGGTTCCTCACCCTTCTGTGAGGTGGGCCCTCTGCTGTGAGGTCAATCATGCCTGTCTGGCACACGTCACCTTGGCGACGTGGGCCCTCTGGTGGCAGTTGGAGTGTGCTGGGATCCTCCTCCCCTCGGTGATGAGGGCCCTCTTGCCTTAGGCCATAACTGCTGGGCTCCCCACATTTTCTGATGTGCGCCAAGTGAGTGAGGAGACTCTTGCCAGGTTCCCATCCCCATGGCGATATGGGCCTTCTGCTCTGAGGTCAAAACGGCTGGCTTGCTCACAGTACCATGATGTGGGCCCTCTGCTGTGAGTTCACTCCGGCAAGGATCCCTTATCATCGGTGCTCTGAGCCGCCTGCTGGGAGGTTCCAACTGCTGGATTCCTCAACTTTTTTATTCTATGTGCCCTCTGTTGTGAGGCTCCTCCTGCCTGCCTCACTGCCAGCCCCTTGGTGATGACTGTCCTATGGCTTGAGGCCACATGTGCTGCGTTCCTCACCTTTTGATGATGTGACCCAACTCGTGTGAGGACACTCCTGCCTGGTTCCCATCCCCTTGGTGAGGTGGGCCCTCTGGCGAGAGTCTAATCCTGGCTGGGTTCCTCAACGTTCTGTGAGGTAGGCCCTCTGCTGTGAGGTCACTCCTGCCTGGCTGGCACACGTCACCTTGGAGACGTGAGCCCTCTGGTGGCAGTTGGAGCGTGCAGGGCGCCTCCTCCTCTCGGTGATGACGGCCCTCTGGCGTCAGGCCCTAAATGGTGGGCTCCCCACATTTTCTGATGTGCGCCCAGTGGTGCGAGGACACTCCAGCCAGGTTCCCATTCCCATGGGGATGTGGTCTTTCTGCGCTGAGGTCTCAACTCCTGGGTTGCTCACAGTTTTGTGATGTGGGCCCTCTGCTGTGAGTTCACTGTGGCCTGGATCCCATAGCCTCGGTGTTCTGGGCCGCCTGCTGGAAGGTCTAAATGCTGGAATCCTCACGTTTTTTATATTATGTGCCCTGTGTTGTGAGGCTACTCCTGCCTGCCTCACTCCAAGGCCCTTGGTGATGTGGGTCCTCTGGTTTGAGGACACATGTGCTGGGTTCCTCACCTTAAGATGATGAGGCCCCACTGGTGTGAGGATAATCCTGACTGGGTCCCATCCCCTTTGTGATGTGGGCCCTCTGGTGAGAGTCTGATCCTGGCTGGGTTCCTCACCCATCTGTGAGGTGGGCCCTCTACTATCAGGTAACTCTTGCCTGGGTTGCTCACCTCGCCTTGTTGACATGAGCCCTCTGGTGGCAATTGGACTCTGCTGGGAGCCTCCTCAGCTCTGTGATGAGGGCCCTCTGACGTCAGGCCCTAACTGCTGGGCTCCCCAACTTTTCTTAGTGAGCCCAGTGTTGCTCAAGCACTCCTCTTAGGTTCCCATCCCCATGGGGATGTGGGCTTTCTGCTCTGAGGTCCCAATGCCTGGGTTGCTCACAGTTTCATGATGTGGGCTCTCTGCTGTTAGTTCACTCCTGCCTGCATCCCATAGCTTCTGTGCTCTCGGCCGCCTGCTGGGAGGTTCCAAATGCTGGATTCCTCACTTTTTTTATTCTTTGGGCCCTCTGTTTTTAGGCTACTCCTACCTGCCTCACTCCCATCCCCTTTGTGATGTATGTCCTCTGATATGAGGCCACATGTGCTGGGTTCCTCACCTTTCGATGATGTGGCCCCACTGGTGGGAGGACAGTCCTGACTGGTTCCCATCCCCTTGGTGTTGTGGGCCCTCTGGTGAGAGTCTCATCCTGCCTCGGTTCCTCACCCTTCTGTGAGATAGGCCCTCTGCTGTGAGGTCACTACTGCCTGGCTGGCGCATGCCACCTTGTAGACGTGGGCCCTCTGTTGGCAGTTGGAACCTGCTGGGAGTCTCCTCCCCTCAGTTATGAGGGCCCCCTGGCATCAGGCCCTAACTGCTGGGCTCCTAACATTTTCTGATATGTGCTAAGTGGTGCAAAGCCACTCCTGCCAGGTTCCCATCCCAATGGGGATGTGGGCCTTCTGTTCTGAGGTCCCAACAGCTGGGCTGCTCACAGGTTCATGATGTGGGCCCTCTGCTGTGAGTTCACTGCGGCCTGGATCCCATAGCCTCGGTGCTCTGGGCCACTTGCTGGGAGGTTCCAACTGCTGGATTCCTCAACTTTTATATTCTATGGACCCTGTGTTGTGAGGCCAGTCCTGCCAGCCTCATTCCGAACCCCTTGGTGATGTGGTTCCTCTGGTTTGAGGACACATGTGCTGGGATCCTCACCTTTCGATGATGTTGTCCCACTGGTGTGGGGACACTCCTGCCTGGTTCCCATCCCCTTGGTGATGTGGGCCCTCTGGTGAGAGTCTGATCCTGGCTGTGTTCCTCACCCTTCTGTGAGGTGGGCCCTCTGCTGTGAGGTCACTCCTGCCAGGCTGGCACACATCACCTTGGCGACGTTGGCCCTCTGGTGGCAGCTGGAGCCTGCTGGGAGCCTCCTCCTCTCGGTGATGAGTGCCCTCTAGCGTCAGGCCCTAACTTCTGAGCACCCCACGTTTTCTGATGTGAGCCCAGTGATGCCAGGACACTCCTGTCATGTTCCCATCACCATGGGGATGTGGGCCTTCTGCTCTGAGGTCCCAATGTCTGGGTTGCTCACAGTTTCATGATGTGGGCTGTCTGGTGTTAGTTCACTCTGGCCTGGTTCCTCTAGCCTCTGTGCTCTGGGCCGCCTGCTGGGAGGTTCCAACTGCTGGATTCCTCACCTTTCTTATTTTTGGGCCCTCTGTTATGAGGCTCCTCCTGCCTGCCTCACTCCCAGCCCCTTGGTGATGGGTGTCCTATGGTTTGAAGCCACATGTTCTGGGTTCCTCACCTTTAGATGATGTGGCCCTACTCATGTGAGGACACTCCTGCCTGGTTCCAATCCATTTGGTGATGTGGGCCCTCTGGTGCGAGTCTGATCCTGACTGGGTTCGTCACACTTCTCTGAGGTGGGCCCTCTGCTGTGAGGTCATTCGTGCCTGGTTGGCACACATCGCCTTGGCAACGTCAGCCCTCTGGTGGCAGTTGGAGCCTGCTGGGAGCCTCCTTCCCTTGGTGATGAGGGTCCTCTGGCGTCAGGCCCTAACTGCTGGTCGCCCAAAATTTTCTGATACGTTCTCAGTGGTGCGAGGACACTCCTACCAGAATTCCATCCCCATGGGGATGTGGGCCTCCTGCTCTGAGGTCCCAATGGCTGGGTTGCTCAGTTTCATGACATGGGCCCTCTTCTGTGAGTTCACTGTGGCCTGGATCCCATGGCCTCGGTGCTCTGGGCCGCCTGCTGGGAGGTTCCAACTGCTGGATTCCTCACTTCTTTATTCTATGGGCCCAGTGTTGTGAGGCTACTCCTGCCTGCCTCACTCCGAGGTCCTTGGTGATGTGGGTCCTCTGGTTTGAGGACACATGTGCTGAGTACCTCAGCTTTCGATGATGTGGCCCCACTGATGTGAAGACACTCCTGCCTGGTTCCCATCCCCTTGGTGATGTGGGCCCTCTGGTGAGAGTCTGATGTTGGCTGGGTTTCTCACCCTTCTGTGAGGTGGGACCTCTGCTGTGAGGTAACTCCTGCCTGGCATGCTCACGTTGCCTTGGCAATGTGAGCCCTCAGGTGGCAGTGGAGCCTGCTGGGAATCTCCTCCCCTCAGTTATGAGAGCTCTGGATAAAACACATATGCCCTTTTTTGCCAAGTGCATTATTTTCCAAGTTCTGTCTCTTTTCCTATGCTTTAAGAGCTACTCCCGTGTACGTTCTGAAATCAGTTTCCAGCAATTCTGCCCCGCATTCAAGTCCTCTTCGCAGCCTTACTTCAGTATAATTTTGGATGATAGCTGTCATTTATAACTCCGCAGGTTTCTGAATTACAGTGCCCCTGAGCTCCTTTCTTCAACTCGCTTTCTTGTGAGCTGGCCGCAACACCGCAGGATCTCCTCAGGCCCTAATCAAGTTCCAGCATGGCACGCGGAGCCTTTGGTTCATTTATCTTCCTGGTGGGAAATGAGAGTTAAATTTGCCCGTCCAGACACCTACAGATAGTCTCCCATTGCTTCTCCTTATTCCTGTTCATCTTCCGAAGAAATTGCAAACTGGGCCAAACAGGAGGTTAAAGGCACTGACTCTCCAAGTGGGGAGAGTGTTAGTAAAGCGTCTGGAATGTTGCACCCGAGTACCAGGGGACGAAAACTGAGACACATTTGAACACGTTTCCCAATCACACGGTGGATCATACACTCCGTTCCACATGCATGTTTTAGCTGAAGGAAGAATCCCTTAAACCTGGAGAGTTGAGACCCATGGAATGGGTACCATGCAATATGACTTCAAAGGGTCTGCATTTGCTCACCGAACCTCACCAATCCTATCACTGCTGCGTTTATGCTGCTGTACAGACGCTTGATTCTCTTTCGGAGACATATAAATTCAAAGGTTTTAAGATTCTTAATAGTCAGATATATTCTTAGGCGTTTAATATGGGGTGTTGAGTCCACTTCGTTGAGCAAGGAGTAGCTCTTGTCTATTACATATTTGGCTTATGGAACGGTATCTGTGCTAATTTCAATCTCTGGTTTCATGCAGCACCCCAACTCACCTTTCCCCTTAAGCAAGCATAAGTTGGTTTTCTACATTTGAGACCCTGTTCTGTTTTGTAATTCAGTTCCTGTGTAGCCAAGTTTACATTCCGTGTATTAGGGATATCTTATGATGTTCCTTTTTCTGTGTGACTTATTTCACTTAGAATCATCGTACCTGAATCCACTCATTATGCTGCTACGGGCCTGATGACATAGATTTCATTGCTGAGTGATATTGCATTGTACGTAAGTACCACAACTTCTTTATCTATTTTTCGCTTTCTGTGATATTGAACTTGTACGGTAAACGAGGTCCTTGTAAACAGAGCCGTCCCAAACTTTGGGGTGGCTGTGTCTTTTTGATTATAATTTCCCTAAGCTATAGGACCATAAGTGGAAGTGCCCAAGGCTCTGTTGCCTTGTTTTTTGGATGTTTCAGGAAACACCATACACTTCTCCAGAGTGGCTGCTGGCAATTTACATCCCGCCCATCAGCATAACAAGGCTCCCAGTTCTCCATGGCCTGGCCTGCCTTTCTGGATTTTACACTTTTTTCAGATGGCCCTTTTGACCGGGGGGCAGTGAGACTTCATTGTAGTGCAGATTTCCTTTGCAAGCTTGCTTGGTTGGCCAAAAAGGGCGTATGCGTTTTTTCCTGAATATATTCAGGAAAAAACGCATACGCCCTTTTTGGCCAAGTGCATCATTGTGGACGTTCTGCCTCTTTTCCTATGCTTTACATGCAATTCCCGTCTACCTCCTGAAATCGGTTTCCTGCAATTCTGCCCCGCTTTCAACTCCTCTTGGCAGCCTAATTCAATATATTTTTGGAAGATAGCTGTCATTTATAACTCTGCAGGTTTGTGAATTACAGTGCCCCTGAGCTCCTTTCTTCAACTCGCTTTCTTGTGAGCTGGCCGCAACACCGCAGGATTGCTTCAGGCCCTAGTTTGGTTCCGGCACGGCATGCTGAGACTTTGGTTAATTCCTCTTCCTGGTGGGAAATGAGAGTTAAATTTGCCCTTCCAGACACCTCCAGCTAGTCTCTCCTTGGTTCTCCATCTTCCTTTTCATCTTCCACAGAAACTGCAAACTGGGCCAAACAGGAGGTTAAAGGCACTGACTCTCCAAGTGGGGAGAGTGTTAGTAAAGCGTCTGGAATGTTGTTCCCGAGTACCAGGGGATGAAAATTGAGACACATTTGAACACGTTTTCCGATCACACGGTGGATCATACTCTGGGTTCCACATGCATGTTTTAGCTGAAGGAAGAATCCCTTAAACCTGGAGAGTTGAGACCCATGGAATGGGAACCACGCAATATGACTTCAAAGGGTCTGCATTTGCTCACCGAACCTCACCAATCCTATCACTGCTGCGTTTATGCCGCTGTACACACACTTGATTCTCTTTTGGAGACATATAAATCCATAGGTTTTAAGATTCTTACTGGTCAGGTATATTCTTAGGCGTTTAATATGGGGTGTTGAGTCCACTTCGTTGAGCAAGGAGTAGCACTTGTTTATTACATATTTGGCTTATGGAACGATATCTGTGCTAATTTCAATCTCTTGTTGTATGCAGCACCCCAACTCACCTTTCCCCTTAAGCAAGCATAAGTTGGTTTTCTACATTTGACACCCTGTTCTGTTTAGTAATTCAGTTCCTGTGTAGCCAAGTTTACATTCCGTGTAGTAGTGATATCTTATGATGTTTCTTTTTCTGTGTGACTTATTTCACTTAGAATCATCGTACCTGAATCCACTCATTATGCTGCTATGTGCCTGATGACATAGATTTCATTGCTGAGTAATATTGCATTGTACGTAAGTACCACAACTTCTTTATCCATTTTTCGCTTTCTGTGATATTGAACTTGTACGGTGAACAAGGTTCTTGTAAACAGAGCCGTCCCAAACTTTGGGGTGGCTGTGTCTTTTTGATTTTAATTTCCCTAAGCTATAGGACCATAAGTGGAAGTGCCCTAGGCTCTGTTGCTTTGTTTTTTGGATGTTTCAGGAAACACCATACACTTCTCCAGAGTGGCTGCTGGTACTTTACATCCCGCCCATCAGCATAACAAGGCTCCCAGTTCTCCATGGCCTGTCCTGCCTTTCTGGATTTTACACTTTTTTCAGATGGCCCTTTAGACCGGGGGGCAGTGAGACTTCATTGTAGTGCAGATTTCCTTTGCAAGCTTTCTTGGTTGGCCAAAAAGGGCGTATGCGTTTTTTCCTGAATATATTCAGGAAAAAACGCATACGCCCTTTTTGGCCAAGTGCATCATTGTGGACGTTCTGCCTCTTTTCCTATGCTTTACATGCAATTCCAGTCTACCTCCTGAAATCGGTTTCCTGCAATTCTGCCCCGCTTTCAACTCCTCTTGGCAGCCTTACTTCAATATATTTTTGGAAGACAGCTGTCATTTATAACTCTGCAGGTTTGTGAATTACAGTGCCCCTGAGCTCCTTTCTTCAACTCGCTTTCTTGTGAGCTGGCCGCAACACCGCAGGATTTCTTCAGGCCCTAGTTTGGTTCCGGCACGGCATGCTGAGCCTTTGGTTAATTCCTCTTCCTGGTGGGAAATGAGAGTTAAATTTGCCCGTCCAGACAGCTCCAGCTAGTCTCTCATTGGTTCTCCCTATTCCTGTTCATTTTCCACAGAAATTGCAAACTGGGCCAAACAGGAGGTTAAAGGCACTGACTCTCCAAGTGGGGAGAGTGTTAGTAAAGCGTCTGGAATGTTGCACCCGAGTACCAGGGGACGTAAACTGAGACACATTTGAAAAAGTTTTCCGATCACACGGTGGATCATACTCTGTGTTCCACATGCATGTTTTAGCTGAAGGAAGAATCCCTTAAACATGGAGAGTTGAGACCCATGGAATGGGTACCATGCAATATGACTTCAAAGGGTCTGCATTTGCTCACCGAACCTCACCAATCCTATCACTGCTGCGTTTATGCCACTGTACACACGCTTGATTCTCTTTGGGTGACATATAAATCCATAGTTTTTAAGATTCTTACTAGTTAGGTATATTGTTAGGTGTTTAATATGGGGTGTTGAGTCCACTTCGTTGAGCAAGGAGTAGCACTTGCCTATTATATATTTGGCTTATGGAACGGTATCTGTGCTAATTTCAATCTCTTGTTGTATGCAGCACCCCAACTCACCTTTCCCCTTAAGCAAGCATAAATTGGTTTTCTACATTTGACACTCTGTTCTGTTTAGTAATTTAGTTCCTGTGTAACCAAGTTTACATTCCGTGTAGTAGTGATATCTTATGATGTTTCTTTTTCTGTGTGACTTATTTTTTTATTTTTTTATTTATTTATTTTTTTATTTATTTTTTTTTTTGCGGTATGTGGGCCTCTCACTGTTGTGGTTTTTCCCATTGCGGAGCACAGGCTCCGGACGCGTAGGCTCAGCGGCCATTGCTCACAGGCCCAGCCGCTCCGCGGCATGTGGGATCTTCCCGGAGCGGGGCACGAACCCATATCCTCTGCATCGGCAGGCGGACTCTCAACCACTGCGCCACCAGGTAAGCCCTGTGTGACTTATTTCACTTAGAATCATCGTACCTGAATCCACTCATTATCCTGCTACGGGCCTGATGACATAGATTTCATTGCTTAGTGATATTGCATTGTACGTAAGTACCACAACTTCTTAATCCATTTTTCGCTTTTTGCGATATTGAACTTGTACCGTAAACGAGGTTCTTGTAAACAGAGCCATCCCAACCTTTGGGGTGGCTGTGTCTTTTTGATTTTAATTTCCCTAAGCTATAGGACCATAAGTGGAAGTGCCCTAGGCTCTGTTGCTTAGTTTTTTGGATGTTTCAGGAAACACCATACACTTCTCCAGAGTGCCTGTTGGCAATTTACATCTCGCCCATCAGCATAACAAGGCTCCCAGTTCTCCATGGCCTGTCCTGCCTTTCTGGATTTTACTCTTTTTTCAGAAGGCCCTTTGACCAGGGGGCAGTGAGACTTCATTGTAGTGCAGATTTCCTTTGCGAGCTTGCTTGGTTGGCCAGAAAGGGCGTATGCGTTTCTTCCTGAATATATTCAGGAAAGAACGCATACGCCCTTTTTGGCCAAGTGCATCATTGTCGACGTTCTGAGTCTTTTCATATGTTTTCAGTGCAATTCCAGTCTACCTCCTGAAATAGGTTTCCTGCAGTTCTGCCTTGCTCTCAGTGCCTCTTCATAGCCTTACTTCAATATACTTTTGGAAAATAGTTGGCCTTTATAACTCTGCAGGTTGTTGAATTGCAGTGGCCCTTAGCTCCATTTTTCAGCTCTTATTTTTGTGATCTTGCCTCATATCCACAGGATTTCTTCAGGCCCTATTCTTCTTCTGGGGCGCCTTGCTCTGCCTTTGGTTAATTCTTCTTCCTGAATTGAAATTAGAGTGACATGTGCCCATTGAAACCGCTACAGCTATTTTCTCACTGGTTCCCCCTATTCCCATTCATCCTCCGCACTAACTGCAGACTGTGTGATACCGGAACTTAAAGGCATTGACTCTCCATGTGGAGATGTTGTTAGTAAAGTGGCTGGAATGTTGATCCGGAGCCCCAGGAGAGGAAAATGAGGTGCATTTTAGAAACCTTTCCCGATCATATGGTATACCATCCGCTGGATTTCCCATGCATGGTTTAGCTGTAGGAAGATTCCCTTCAACTTGGAGTGTTGGGACCCTTGGAATAAGTAGCATGAAGTATTGCATTAAACTTTCGGCAGTTGCTCACCAAAGCTCTCCAATCCTTTCAGCCCCAAGTGTCCAGCCTTATGTCTTATCCAGCTGTGGGTTTATATGTGGTCATTCCAGGTTGCATCACAGCCCCTGAGCGAATTTTGTAAGAATTTTTCTCTCTTTCATTGTTTCTGCGTTTTGGTTTTAAAATTTATTTCTATAATGGGGTTTAGCTCATTTTCACTGCTGTGTTTGTGCCGCTCTGCTCACACTTGATTCCCTTATGGAGATATATCAATACATGGGTTTTAAGATTCTTATTACTCAGATATATTTCTCTGTGGTTTATAGGGTGTGTTGAGGCCAGTTCATTGAGCAAGGTGTAGATCTTGTCTGATACCTATTTGGTTTATTGAACGGTATCTGTGCTAATTTCAAACTCTGGTTTTATGCATCACCCCACCTCTCCTTTCCCCTTAAGCTGACATAAGTGTGTTTTCTAAATGTGAGACACTGTTCTGTTTTGTAATTCATTTTTTGTGCAGCCATATTTATCCTCCCTCTATAAGTGATATCTTATGATATGTTTCTTTTTCTGTTTGACTTATTTCAAGTAGTATTATCGGACCTCAATCCACTCTTTATCCTTCTACTAGCCTTATTACATTGATTTCATGGTGAAGAGATATTCCATTGTACATAAGTACCACATTTTCTTTATCCATTGTTCTCTTTCCTGGGATATTTAAGGTGTACTGAAGTTGAGGTTCTTGTAAACAGAGTAGCCCTAAACTGTGGTGTGCTTGTGTCTTGTTGATTTTTAGACTTCCCTAGATATACTCCCGTGATTGGAAGTGCCCTATGCTCTGTCGCTCTGTTTTTTAGATGATTTAGGAACCACCATACACTTCTCCAGAGTGGCTCTCGGCAGTTCACACACTGTCCATCAGCGTATAAAGGCTCCCTGTTCTCCATGGCCTGTCCTGCATTTCTGGTTTTTACAATTTTTTCGGATGGCCCTTTTGACCGGTGGGAAATGAGACTTCTTTGTTGTGCACATTTGCATTGCTTGCTTGCTTGGTTGCCCATAAAGTGCGTATGCGTTTTTTCCTGGATATATTCAGGAAATAACGCATACTCCCTTTTGGGCCAACTGCATCATTGTCGAAATTCTGCCGCTTTTCATGTGCTTTAAAGGCGAGTCCAATCTATCTCTTGAAATCTGTTTCTTGCAATTCTGTCTTGCATTCAGATCCTCTTCTTTGCCTTACCTCAACATATTTTTGGACGTTAGTTTTCATTTATAACTCTGCAGGTTTGTGAATTGCAGTGACCCTGAGCTCCATTTTTTAAGTTGCTCTTTTGTGAGCTGGCCTCAAAACCGCAGGATTGCTTCAGGCCCTATTTTGGCTCCGGCGAGGCGGGCTGAGCCTTTTTTTAATTCTTATTCTTAATGGGAAATTAGAGTGACATGTGCCCGTCCAAACCCCTACAACTATTCTCTCATTGGTTCCCCCTGTTCCCGTTCATCCTCCTCACAATTTGCAAAATGTGTGAAACAGAAGTTTAAATGTGCTGATTCTCTAAGTGGGGAGATTCTAAGTAACGTGGCTGGAATGATGAACAGGAGCACCAGGAGAGGATAAATGAGGTGCATTTTAGACACATCTCCCGATCACATGGTGTACAGTCCTCTGGGTTTTCCATGCATGTTTTAGCTGTAGGAAGATTCCTTGAACCTGCAGATTTGGGACCCATTGAATGGGTACCAGGTAGTATTACTTTAAAAGGTGTGCATTTCCTCACCCAACCTCACATTTCTCTTAGCGCGAACAGTTTCCAGCCTTATGTCTCATCCTGCTGTGGGTCTAGATGTGTTCAATCCATGTTGCATCACCGTCCCTGAGGAAAAGTTGTAAGAGGTTTTCTCTGTCTCTCTGTCGTTTATTTTTTTCAATTTATTACTATGTTGTTTACAGCTGATTTTCAAAGCTCTGTTTCTTGCTGCTGTACATCCACTTGATTCACGTACAGAGAGACATCAATAATTTCTTTTTCAGATGCTTACCAGTCATAGATATTCTTTTCCGGTGACTTGAGTGTGCTGAGTGCAGTTCTTTTAGCTACCGTGTAGGCCTTGTTGATTATCAGTTTGGTATTTGGAATGGTATCTTTGCTAATTTCAACCTCCTGGATGATGCCTCACCCCTCCCCACCTTTCCCGTTTAGCAGCCTTACGCGTGTTTTCTACATATTTATGTCACTTAGAATGATCATACGTAACTCCTCCGGAGTTGTTACAACTGGCCATATTTCATTGATTTCCAGGCTGAGTAATATTCCACTCTACATAAGTACCACATCTCTATCCATTTTTTCCCTCCAGAGACATTTAAGTTATATCCTAGTCGAGGATCTTTTAAACAGAGAGGCAGTAAACATTGGGGTGCCTGTGTCCTCTCGATTTTTGTTTTTCCCAAGATATACGCCCATGAGTGCAAGTGCCCTATGCTCTGTAGCTCATTTTTTAGATGCTTTAGTAAACACAATACACTTCTCCAGAATGGCCGTTGGCAATATACATTTCCACTATAAGCCTCACAGGGCTCCCTCTTCTCCTTGCCCTGTCCTGCATTTCTGGCGTTTACACTTTATGAGGATGGCTCTTCTGACTGATGCGAAGTGATATCTTTTGTAGTATTGATTTCCAGTGCCCACCTGTTTGGTTGGCTAAAAAAGTGTATGCTCTTTTCTTGAATATATACAGAAAAAAACGCATACAGCCTTTTTGGCCAACTGCAATGTCGGCAATGTTCAGCCCCTTTTCTTGTGCTTAATGGCGAGTCCTTTCTACCTCCTCAAATCCCTTTCCTGCCATTCTCCCTTGCTTGCCAATCCTCTTCTCTGACTTTCCTCAAGACATTTTTCAGTGATAGATATTTTCAACTCTGCAGTTTCGTGAATTTTACTGCCCCTGAGTTCCATTGTTCAACTTGTGTTTATGGGAACTGGCCACAAAGCAGTGGGATTTCCTCAAGCCCTATACTGTTTCCATGGGCAACCCTAGCCTTTGGTCAATTCATCTTCCTGATTGGAAATTAGAGTGACATGTGCCTGTCTGAACACCTAGGACTTGTCTCTCATTGTTCCTCATCCTTCCGCTTCATCCTCTGGACAAATTCCAAACTGTACGCAACAGGATGTTGACAGTGTTGACATCTCCAAGTGGGGAGACTGTTAGTAAAGACGCTGGAGGGGTGAACCCGAGCACCAGGAGATGAGGAGATGAGATGCCTTTTCCAAACTCTTCCCGATCAGACGGTATACCATCCTCTGGATGTGACAGACATGTTTTAGCAGTAGGAAGAGTCCCATTCATGTAAGGAGAACACCAGGGCTTTTTCAAAATCAGTGTCTCCCCGAAACCCAAACTGGGGAGTTTTTTAAGCTACGGCTACACATATGTTCATTAAGGGCCTTGGGAAGTAGGCAGAGTCCAAACTTTAGATGACTGAAGTCTTCAGGGTCAGAAGCACTCACCACCGGCTTCCCTTAGGTTACACTTTAACTGTCATTGATAGATGATGTCAATAAAAATATCTATTCTTTTTCCGATTATTTCCCCTTATAGGTTATTGCACAATATTGAGTGTAGTTCCCTGTGCTATACAGTAGTTCCTTGTTGATGATCTATTTTATACATAGCAGTGTGTATGTGTTAATTCCAAACTGTTAATTTATCCCTCCTCCCACCTTTCCCCTTTGGTAATAATAAATTATAAGATTTTATACTTCTCAGAAATGGGGGAGCTGAAAGAGAGGTATCATTTTCAATGGAAAAGCATTTAAAACAAGATTGAAGCTTTAACCAAGATTATTAGATGTACATCCTTGGAAAGAAATCACTTCATTTCTCTAATATTGACCTGACAAATAAGACAAACCTTTTCACTGAACTTGCTTATAATAAAGTGATGGAAATATCAAATGGAAGTGTTAGAAACATCTTATTTTACCCGAGCCTTATAAACTGTTCTATGTTAACTACAGTTTGGCTCACACATCTGTTCATTGAAGTTACAATAGTCTCAATTTCTGTTACTGATCCTCCAGAGTGGACCCCAACAAGGGTCCCCCTGCCCAGTGTCATTGGGGCCAACAGATCGAGACTGAGTTTGGTTCCCAAGCAAAGGAAACTTTATATTTTCATCAGAGAATGGAGAGGTGAGAGCATGCACTACCCCGTGGGCTGTGGGCTGGGCTGCTGTGTAGAGATCCTGTCAGAGTCAGTGGGAGGGAGGGGGCGGAGCTCTCAAGGGCCGGGTTGGCTGCAGCTCAGGCTCTATATCTCGGAGTCTGCACTGGGCCCCAGGAGCTGAGGTGTCGACCCAGCCATTCTGCACCAGGAAATCTGGTCTGAAGTGCCGGGTGTGGAACCTCTGCATGCGGGACCCTAGGAGCACGTGAAATTAGACAAAGCACAAAGGATAAAAAAGGTCAGACTTGACTTTATTGCCCACATTCTATTTTTATCTCCCAGGGATTTTTAATGGGCTTTGCTGGGGACAAACCCCTCCTCTGCCTTTTGTCCCGTTCCTCATTCTTGGAGTGCTGAGGGTGCAGACCCTTCTTCTGTAACTGCTGAGTGCTGAGTTGGGAGCCCTCATACCAGGGGATGAGGGTCAGAACTTCTCCCCAGCAGCCTCCAGGTGACGTTGATTGGCCCCAGGACCCCTGCCTCCCTGCTCGTCCGCCTGAGCACCAGCATTGGGAGTGTTATAGATTCTAATGACCTTTAAGGGTCCAGGAAAGAGATGTGCAGAGACGCTGTGGGGGCCGGTTTCACCCCGCCCCACATTTGTTCGGCCACCTTAGGCTGACCGTTTCTGCCAGCCTAGATGCTCTGACCAGTAGTCTGCTCTTTCTTCAATTAGGCCCCTGAATTAACGTAAAAACAGCACCAGGTGTCAGAGCCCTGCCCGCTCAACTCCCAGACAGTCCAGGGTCAGTGGTGATCAAGGACCATGATGGCCACTGAGTCAACAGCCTTTTGAAGTAAACAGGAGTCCAGCCGGTCTTATTGGCCACCATCATCACGGTGTCTGTAGGCTTTTCTATGGTGACGGTGTGATATACGGTTCCCCCGCCAAGATAATTAGCTCCCCTCCGGGTGCAGGAAGTCCTGCAAGCAGTAGTCTACTCCTTCGGGACACACTATTGTTGTTTTATGAGAGAAACTCCAGGTCAAGTGATGTTCACACGAGTCGTCATGGTGCCCTGTTGCCCCCGGTTATCTCTCTGGATGTTGGAGTTGGAGGGCCTCCTCACTCGAGGTCGGTGTGCCCACGGAGCGAACCCTGCAACTTCAGGGCATGGTTGGTGATTAGGATCACCACGTGGGGTCCTTTTCCCTTAGGAGGGAGGTGGCCTTTTGGGCTGCTGATTTCCAGGTTTTTAGATACCGCCAGTATCTTGGCCAGATGTGGCAGTGGGCCAAGCCCCTTGGTGACTGTAGTTTATCCTACCTGGATGGCATTCTTGCGTTGTTCCATTTCAAGTGGTCCCAGTTTTTGCACTAATTCTCCAATGGCGATTCACCTTTCACCGGGAATGGAAAGGTCAAAGGGTTTAGCTCAATTAGGGAGTTCCAGGGCAAGGGTCTGAATTGACTGCTCTTTCCATTCTTGAAAGGCCACTTCTGGATTCTGTTCAAAAGGATCATCATCTTTTCCTTTCAGTGTTTCATATAGAGGCCCAGCTAGTAGACTGTAGTTAGGGATCCAGAAGCAGCAAACCCTGGCCTCCCCAGGAACCCCTAAGCTGTCTTCTAGTTTTAGAAAGGGGTAAGGCTGCAAATGGTTTCTTCCCTTTCCTGGGATGGGCTTCTCTGACCTTGTGTGAGAATGAAGCCCAGGCAGGTCACTGCAGTCTGTGATATTTGAGCTTTTTCTTGGACAACTTCTATCCTTTATTGGCTTGGTAGTTCAGAGGCCTCCTTAGTAGGGCTGGCGATCAGAATGTCGTCTGCATATTGAAGGAGGGTTTCCTTTTCCAGAGGTAGAACTTTTCGGTCTTTAGCTAAGCTTTCCCCAAAGATGGTGTGGGAATTTTTGAACCCTTGGGGCAAGACGGCCCGGAAGTATTGTTTTAGTTGTATGTTGAGTCCTGCCACTCACAAGCCAAAATTTCTTGTGACTCTGGGACTAATGGAATACAAAAGAAGGCATCATTGAAGACTAATACAGAATACCATGTCCTGGTGGTTGGTAGAATGACCAGCAGGGTGTAGGAATCAGGAGCAACTGGAGGTATATCCTCGGTGGCTTCACTGACTGTCCTGACATCCTTTACCAGGTCCCCAGCAGCCCATGGGGCTCTCGTGGTCAGGCCAATCCCAGGATATGGAGCTCTCCTGGGCAGGTACCCCACCCCCAACCCAGCCCACGGGGCTCTCATGGTCAGGCCCCTCCCAGGATACAGAGCTACCCTTGCAGGTACCGTGGCAGGGCTGGGCACACAGGAACCGTGCACATAGCCCTCATTGAAGAGCACCCCCAGCTCACCTGTCGCTCAGAGCTGACACAGAGCACCTCAGAGCAGGACTTGAACTAACAAACAGCAGCTCCGACAGGTCTGTGACCCTGGGCATCACTCTGTGTGGCCTCCCTCCACCTGGTCTTCCAGAGACTTCCACTGCACCCAGGGCACCAGGCCTCTGTCTCCAACCACCACCCACCCCTCCTCTCCCTGACTCCTGGGTTCCTCTCATTAGGAGAGGGTTTTCTTGAAGTTGTCTCCCACTCATGGGCCAGATAAAATGATTAGAAAACAAGCCAAAGCTGCAGCCCCTTGTCTATCCTGACTCTCAGGAGCCCACACCTGTTCCTTGGACCTGGCCGGTTCAGCAAGTTCCATTTTCTGCAACTGTGAGCCCCTGAGGGGTGATGATTGGCTGACCTGGGCAGCCTTACCATGCCGGCCAGCCCTCCCCAGGTGTGCCTGGGTTGAGATCAATATAAATACCACTCCAGGCAGCAAAAGCCCCTGCAGCTGTGCCTGACGCCATTTTCTCTGCCCTGTCAGCAGTCTCGGGGCTGGGCTGGTGGGAGGGAGTGAGAGGCCACGGCTTTGTGGGTGGCCCAGTGTGAGTGGGGCTCTGCTGGACTTTCTGCAGCAGTTGCCAGGCTGCCACCTGCTAAAGAAGAGGATGTGTCACCCATACCTGCTGCTGGAATTTCTCCCTGGGCAGAGGTGAGGAAGGAAAAAAGCAGTGGGGGCAGGGACAGGACGGGTATCTCAGGCAGGGAAATGGAAATCTTCCAGAAGAGCACCCAGGGCCAGGACCATCCTGGCTGGCCTGCAGGCACCAAGTCAGCTGGCATGCTGTCACTCGTGTGGCTCCATGGCCCTTCCTCTAGGCTTTCAAGTCCTTGTATATATTCAGGTGTTTTACCTGGGAAGGGCGGGAACAGTTCAGCAGCAACTGGCCTGGGGTTCAGCTCACGTTTACTCACAGATGCCTCGGCACGGTGCCCCAGCTTTGCAATGAGGACGCTTGTTGTGTGGGGGCTGCTGGCTGAATGGGAGACGATTCCCCACCACTGACCAACTTCAGAATTGTTTACAACTGGAGCAAGTGCCCTGATACGGTTTTCCTCTGAGTAACTGGTGGGTTCTGTTTTTTTTTTCTCTTTTTCGTTTTTGGTTCAAGGTAGATTTTATTCCTCTTTTTTGTATTTACAGATATAAGCATGGAAATAATTTATTCATATAAATACATGTATGTGAAGGGAATAATTGTTTTTTCTGTTTTATTTTTTAAATTTTATTTCTTTTTAATTTTGAATTTTATTTTATATTTTTATACAGCAGCTTCTCATTGGTTATCTATTTTATACATATAAATGTTTACATGCCAATCCCAATCTCTCAACTCCTCCCACCACCACCCCTCCAAGAGCTTTCCCCCCTTGTTGTCCATACGATTGTTGTCTACATCTGTTGCTCTATTTATGCCTTGCAAAACGGTTAATCTGTACAGTTTTTCTAGGTTCCACATATATGCATGAATATACAAGATTTGTTTTTCTCTTTCTGACTTACTTCACTCTGTATGACAGTCTCTAGATCCATCGACGTCTCTACAAATGACCCAATTTCATTCCTTTCATGGCTTAGTAATATTCCATTTTATATATGTACCACATCTTTATGCATTCGTCTGTCTGTGGGCATTTAGGTTGCTTCCATTACCTCGATATTGTAAATAGTGATGCAATGAACATTGCGGTGAATGTCTCTTTTTGATTTATGGTTTTGTCTGGGTATATGTCCAGTCCTGGGATTGCTGTATCATATGGTAATTCTATTATTAGTGTCTTAAGAAACTCCATATTGTTCTCCATAGTGACTGTATCAATTTATATTCCCAACAATAGTGGAAGAGGCTTCCTTTTCTCCACACCCTTTCCAGCATTTGTTGTTTGTAGATTTTCAGATGATGCCCATTCTAACAGGTGTGAGGTGATACCTCATTGTTGAGTCCATTTCATTGAGCAAGGGGTAGGTCTTGTCTATTACGTATTTGGCTTATGGAACGGTATCTGTGCTAATTTCAAACTCTGGTTTTATGCAGCACCCCAACTCACCTTTCCCCTTAAGCAAGCATAAGTTGGTTTTCTAAACTTGAGACCCTGTTCTGTTTTGTAATTCAGTTCATGTGTAGCCAAGTTTACATTCCGTGCATTAGTGATACCTTATGATGTTTCTTTTTCTGTGTGACTTATTTCACTTAGAATCATCATGCCTCAATCCACTCATTATGCTGGTACAGGCCTGGTGACACAGATTTCATTGCTGAGTGGTATTCTGTTGTACATAAGTACTGCAACTTCTTTATCAATTATTTGTTCTCTGGGATATTTAACTTGTACTGTAGAAGAGGCTCCTGTAAACAGAGCCGTTGTAAATTTTGGGGTGGCTGTGTCTTTTTGATTTTAATTTCCCTAAGCTATAGGACCATAAGTGGAAATGCCCTAGACTCTGTTGCTTTGTTTTTCAGATGTATCAGGAAACACCATACACTTCTCCAGAGTGGCTGTTGGCAATGTACATCCCGCCCATCAGCATAACAAGGCTCCTTTTTCCCCATGGCCTGTCTTGCCTTTCTGGATTTTACACTTTTCTCAGATGGCCCTTTAGACCGGGGGGAAGTGACACTTCATAGTAGTTCGGATTTCCATTGCAAGCTTGCTTGGTTTGCCAAAAAGGGCGTATGTGTTTTTTCCTGAATATATTCAGGAACAAACTCATACGCCCTTTGTTGCCAAGTGCATCATTGTCGATGTTCTGCCTCTTTTCCTATGCTTTAAATGCAAATCCAGTCTACCTCCTGAAATCGGTTTCCTGCAATTCTGCCCCGCTTTCAAGTCCTCTTCGCAGCCTTACTTCAATATATTTTTGGACGTTATCTGTCATTTATAACTCTGCAGGTTTGTGAATTACAGGGCCCCTGAGCTCCTTTCTTCAACTCGCTTTCTTGTGAGCTGGCCGCAAACCCGCAAGACTGCTTCAGGCCCTAATCTGCTTCTGGCAGGGCACGCTGAGCCTTTGGTTAATTCCTCTTCCTGGTGGGAAATGAGTGTTAAATATGCCCGTCCAGACACCTACCTCACTCTCAACCCCTTGGTGATGTGGGTCCTCTGGTTTGTGGCCACTTTTGCTGGGTTCCTCACCTTTCGATGATGTGGCCCCACTAGTGTGAGGACACTCCTGCTTGGTTCTCATCCACGTGGTTATGTGGACCCCCTGGTGAGAGTCTGTTCCTGGCTTTGTTCCTCACCCACCTGTGAGGGAGACCCTCTGCTGATAGGTCACTCCTGCATGGCTGGCACACATTGCCTTGGTGAAGTCAGCCGTGTGGTGGCAGTTGGAGCGTGCTGGGAATCTCTTCCCCCCGGTGATGAGGGCCCTCTTGCATCAGGCCCTGACTGCTGGGCTCACCAACTTTTCTTAGTGAGCCCAGTGATGCTTTGGCACTCCTCTTAGGATCCCATCTCCATGGGGATGTGGGCCTTCTGCTCTGAGGTCCCAACGGCTGGGTTGTTCACATTTTCATGATGTGGGCTCTCTGGTGTTAGTTCACAGAAGCCTGGATCCCATAGCCTCTGTGCTCTTGGCCGCCTGCTGGGAGGTTCCAACTGCTGGATTCCTCACTTTTTTAAATTTTTGGGCCCTCTGTTGTGAGGATCCTCCTGCCTGCCTCACTCCCAGCCCCTTCGTGATGTGTGTCGTCTGGTTTGAGGCCACATGTGCTGGGTTCCTCACCTTTCGATGATGTGGGACCAATGGTCTTAGGAGACTCCTGCCTGGTTCACATCCCCTTGGTGATGTGGGCCCTCTGTTGAGAGTCTGATCCTGGCTGGGTTCCTCACCCATCTGTGAGGTAGGCCGTCTGATGTGAGGTCACTCCTGCCTGGCTTGCTCACCTCGCCTTGTGGACATGAGCCCTCTGGTGGCACTTGGAGCCTGCTGGGAGCCTCCTCTCCTCGGTGATGAGGGCCCTCTGGCATCAGGCCCTAACTGCTGGGCTCCCCACATTTTGTGATGTGTGCCCAGTGGTGCGAGGACACTCCAGCCAGGTTCACATCCCCATTGGGGTGTGGGCCTTCTGCTCTGAGGTCCCAAAGCCTGGGTTGCTCACAGTTTCATGATGTGGGCTCTCTGCTGTTAGTTCACTCCTGCCTGCATCCCATAGCTTCTGTGCTCTGGACCGCCTGCTGGGAGGTTCCAACTGCTGGATTCCTCACCTTTCTTATTCTTTGGGCCCTCTGTTTTTAGGCTACTCCTGCCTGCCTCACTCCCGTTCCCTTTGTGATATGTGTCCTCTGATTTGAGGCCACATGTGCTGGGTTCCGCACCTTTCGATGATGTGACCCCACTGGAGGGAAGACAGTCCTGACTGGTTCCCATCCCCTTGCTGATGTGGGCCCTCAGGTGAGAGTCTGATCCTGGCTGGGTTCCTCACCCTTCTGTGAGGTGGGCCCTCTGCTGTGAGGTCAATCATGCCTGTCTGGCACACGTCACCTTGGTGACGTGGGCCCTCTGCTGGCAGTTGGAGTGTGCTGGGATCCTCCTCCCCTCGGTGATGAGGGCCCTCTTGCCTTAGGCCATAACTGCTGGGCTCCCCACATTTTCTGATGTGCGCCAAGTGAGTGAGGAGACTCTTGCCAGGTTCCCATCCCCATGGCGATATGGGCCTTCTGCTCTGAGGTCAAAACGGCTGGCTTGCTCACAGTACCATGATGTGGGCCCTCTGCTGTGAGTTCACTCCGGCAAGGATCCCTTATCATCGGTGCTCTGAGCCGCCTGCTGGGAGGTTCCAACTGCTGGATTCCTCAACTTTTTTATTCTATGTGCCCTCTGTTGTGAGGCTCCTCCTGCCTGCCTCACTGCCAGCCCCTTGGTGATGACTGTCCTATGGCTTGAGGCCACATGTGCTGCGTTCCTCACCTTTCGATGATGTGACCCCACTCGTGTGAGGACACTCCTGCCTGGTTCCCATCCCCTTGGTGAGGTGGGCCCTCTGGCGAGAGTCTAATCCTGGCTGGGTTCCTCAACGTTCTGTGAGGTAGGCCCTCTGCTGTGAGGTCACTCCTGCCTGGCTGGCACACGTCACCTTGGAGACGTGAGCCCTCTGGTGGCAGTTGGAGCGTGCAGGGCGCCTCCTCCTCTCGGTGATGACGGCCCTCTGGCGTCAGGCCCTAAATGGTGGGCTCCCCACATTTTCTGATGTGCGCCCAGTGGTGCGAGGACACTCCAGCCAGGTTCCCATTCCCATGGGGATGTGGTCCTTCTGCGCTGAGGTCTCAACTCCTGGGTTGCTCACAGTTTTGTGATGTGGGCCCTCTGCTGTGAGTTCACTGTGGCCTGGATCCCATAGCCTCGGTGTTCTGGGCCGCCTGCTGGAAGGTCTAAATGCTGGAATCCTCACGTTTTTTATATTATGTGCCCTGTGTTGTGAGGCTACTCCTGCCTGCCTCACTCCAAGGCCCTTGGTGATGTGGGTCCTCTGGTTTGAGGACACATGTGCTGGGTTCCTCACCTTAAGATGATGAGGCCCCACTGGTGTGAGGATAATCCTGACTGGGTCCCATCCCCTTTGTGATGTGGGCCCTCTGGTGAGAGTCTGATCCTGGCTGGGTTCCTCACCCATCTGTGAGGTGGGCCCTCTACTATCAGGTAACTCTTGCCTGGGTTGCTCACCTCGCCTTGTTGACATGAGCCCTCTGGTGGCAATTGGACCCTGCTGGGAGCCTCCTCAGCTCTGTGATGAGGGCCCTCTGACGTCAGGCCCTAACTGCTGGGCTCCCCAACTTTTCTTAGTGAGCCCAGTGTTGCTCAAGCACTCCTCTTAGGTTCCCATCCCCATGGGGATGTGGGCCTTCTGCTCTGAGGTTCCAACGGCTGGGTTGATCACAATTTCATGATGTGGGCTCTCTGGTGTTAGTTCACTGTGGCCTGGATCCCATAGCCTCTGTGGTCTTGGCTGCCTGCTGGGAGGTTCCAACTGCTCGATTCCTCAACTTTTGTATTCTATGGGTCCTGTGTTGTGATGCTCCTCCTGCCTGCCTCACTCGCAACCCCTTCGTGATGTGGGTCTTCTGGTTTGAGGCCACATGTGCTGGGTTAGGCAACTTTCAATGATGTGGCCCCACTGGTGTGAGGACACTCCTGCCTGGTTCCCATCCCCTTGGTGATGTGGGCCTTCTGGTGACAGTCTTATCCTGGCTGGGTTCCTCACTCTTCTGTGAGGTAGGCCCTCTGCTGTGAGGTCAATCCTGCCTGACTTGCACACATCACCTTGGCGATGTGGGCCCTCTGTTGGCACATGGAACCTGCTGGGAGCCTCTTGCCCTCGGTGATGACGGCCCTCTAGCATCAGGCTCTAACTGCTGGGCTCCCCACGTTTTCTGATGTGAGCCCAGTGATGCCAGGACACTCCTGTCAGGTTCCCATCCCCATGGGGATGTGGGCTTTCTGCTCTGAGGTCCCAATGCCTGGGTTGCTCACAGTTTCATGATGTGGGCTCTCTGCTGTTAGTTCACTCCTGCCTGCATCCCATAGCTTCTGTGCTCTCGGCCGCCTGCTGGGAGGTTCCAAATGCTGGATTCCTCACTTTTTTTATTCTTTGGGCCCTCTGTTTTTAGGCTACTCCTACCTGCCTCACTCCCATCCCCTTTGTGATGTATGTCCTCTGATATGAGGCCACATGTGCTGGGTTCCTCACCTTTCGATGATGTGGCCCCACTGGTGGGAGGACAGTCCTGACTGGTTCCCATCCCCTTGGTGTTGTGGGCCCTCTGGTGAGAGTCTCATCCTGCCTCGGTTCCTCACCCTTCTGTGAGATAGGCCCTCTGCTGTGAGGTCACTACTGCCTGGCTGGCGCATGCCACCTTGTAGACGTGGGCCCTCTGTTGGCAGTTGGAACCTGCTGGGAGTCTCCTCCCCTCAGTTATGAGGGCCCCCTGGCATCAGGCCCTAACTGCTGGGCTCCTAACATTTTCTGATATGTGCTAAGTGGTGCAAAGCCACTCCTGCCAGGTTCCCATCCCAATGGGGATGTGGGCCTTCTGTTCTGAGGTCCCAACAGCTGGGCTGCTCACAGGTTCATGATGTGGGCCCTCTGCTGTGAGTTCACTGCGGCCTGGATCCCATAGCCTCGGTGCTCTGGGCCACTTGCTGGGAGGTTCCAACTGCTGGATTCCTCAACTTTTATATTCTATGGACCCTGTGTTGTGAGGCCAGTCCTGCCAGCCTCATTCCGAACCCCTTGGTGATGTGGTTCCTCTGGTTTGAGGACACATGTGCTGGGATCCTCACCTTTCGATGATGTTGTCCCACTGGTGTGGGGACACTCCTGCCTGGTTCCCATCCCCTTGGTGATGTGGGCCCTCTGGTGAGAGTCTGATCCTGGCTGTGTTCCTCACCCTTCTGTGAGGTGGGCCCTCTGCTGTGAGGTCACTCCTGCCAGGCTGGCACACATCACCTTGGCGACGTTGGCCCTCTGGTGGCAGCTGGAGCCTGCTGGGAGCCTCCTCCTCTCGGTGATGAGTGCCCTCTAGCGTCAGGCCCTAACTTCTGAGCACCCCACGTTTTCTGATGTGAGCCCAGTGATGCCAGGACACTCCTGTCATGTTCCCATCACCATGGGGATGTGGGCCTTCTGCTCTGAGGTCCCAATGTCTGGGTTGCTCACAGTTTCATGATGTGGGCTGTCTGGTGTTAGTTCACTCTGGCCTGGATCCTCTAGCCTCTGTGCTCTGGGCCGCCTGCTGGGAGGTTCCAACTGCTGGATTCCTCACCTTTCTTATTTTTGGGCCCTCTGTTATGAGGCTCCTCCTGCCTGCCTCACTCCCAGCCCCTTGGTGATGGGTGTCCTATGGTTTGAAGCCACATGTTCTGGGTTCCTCACCTTTAGATGATGTGGCCCTACTCATGTGAGGACACTCCTGCCTGGTTCCAATCCATTTGGTGATGTGGGCCCTCTGGTGCGAGTCTGATCCTGACTGGGTTCGTCACACTTCTTTGAGGTGGGCCCTCTGCTGTGAGGTCATTCGTGCCTGGTTGGCACACATCGCCTTGGCGACGTCAGCCCTCTGGTGGCAGTTGGAGCCTGCTGGGAGCCTCCTTCCCTTGGTGATGAGGGTCCTCTGGCGTCAGGCCCTAACTGCTGGTCGCCCAAAATTTTCTGATACGTTCTCAGTGGTGCGAGGACACTCCTACCAGAATTCCATCCCCATGGGGATGTGGGCCTCCTGCTCTGAGGTTCCAATGGCTGGGTTGCTCAGTTTCATGACATGGGCCCTCTTCTGTGAGTTCACTGTGGCCTGGATCCCATGGCCTCGGTGCTCTGGGCCGCCTGCTGGGAGGTTCCAACTGCTGGATTCCTCACTTTTTTATTCTATGGGCCCAGTGTTGTGAGACTACTCCTGCCTGCCTCACTCCGAGGTCCTTGGTGATGTGGGTCCTCTGGTTTGAGGACACATGTGCTGAGTACCTCAGCTTTTGATGATGTGGCCCCACTGATGTGAAGACACTCCTGCCTGGTTCCCATCCCCTTGGTGATGTGGGCCCTCTGGTGAGAGTCTGATGTTGGCTGGGTTTCTCACCCTTCTGTGAGGTGGGACCTCTGCTGTGAGGTAACTCCTGCCTGGCATGCTCACGTTGCCTTGGCAATGTGAGCCCTCAGGTGGCAGTTGGAGCCTGCTGGGAATCTCCTCCCCTCAGGTATGAGAGCTCTGGATAAAACACATATGCCCTTTTTTGCCAAGTGCATTATTTTCCAAGTTCTGTCTCTTTTCCTATGCTTTAAGAGCTACTCCCGTGTACGTTCTGAAATCAGTTTCCAGCAATTCTGCCCCGCATTCAAGTCCTCTTCGCAGCCTTACTTCAGTATAATTTTGGATGATAGCTGTCATTTATAACTCCACAGGTTTCTGAATTACAGTGCCCCTGAGCTCCTTTCTTCAACTCGCTTTCTTGTGAGCTGGCCGCAACACCGCAGGATCTCCTCAGGCCCTAATCAAGTTCCAGCATGGCACGCGGAGCCTTTGGTTCATTTATCTTCCTGGTGGGAAATGAGAGTTAAATTTGCCCGTCCACACACCTACAGATAGTCTCCCATTGCTTCTCCTTATTCCTGTTCATCTTCCGAAGAAATTGCAAACTGGGCCAAACAGGAGGTTAAAGGCACTGACTCTCCAAGTGGGGAGAGTGTTAGTAAAGCGTCTGGAATGTTGCACCCGAGTACCAGGGGACGAAAACTGAGACACATTTGAACACGTTTCCCGATCACACGGTGGATCATACACTCCGTTCCACATGCATGTTTTAGCTGAAGGAAGAATCCCTTAAACCTGGAGAGTTGAGACCCATGGAATGGGTACCATGCAATATGACTTCAAAAGGTCTGCATTTGCTCACCGAACCTCACCAATCCTATCACTGCTGCGTTTATGCTGCTGTACACACGCTTGATTCTCTTTCGGAGACATATAAATTCAAAGGTTTTAAGATTCTTACTAGTCAGGTATATTCTTAGGCGTTTAATATGGGGTGTTGAGTCCACTTCGTTGAGCAAGGAGTAGCTCTTGTCTATTACATATTTGGCTTATGGAATGGTATCTGTGCTAATTTCAATCTCTGGTTTCATGCAGCACCCCAACTCACCTTTCCCCTTAAGCAAGCATAAGTTGGTTTTCTACATTTGAGACCCTGTTCTGTTTTGTAATTCAGTTCCTGTGTAGCCAAGTTTACATTCCGTGTATTAGGGATATCTTATGATGTTCCTTTTTCTGTGTGACTTATTTCACTTAGAATCATCGTACCTGAATCCACTCATTATGCTGCTATGGGCCTGATGACATAGATTTCATTGCTGAGTGATATTGCATTGTACGTAAGTACCACAACTTCTGTATCCATTTTTCGCTTTCTGTGATATTGAACTTGTACGGTAAACGAGGTTCTTGTAAACAGAGCCGTCCCAAACTTTGGGGTGGCTGTGTCTTTTTGATTTTAATTTCCCTAAGCTATAGGACCATAAGTGGAAGTGCCCTAGGCTCTGTTGCCTTGTTTTTTGGATGTTTCAGGAAACACCATACACTTCTCCAGAGTGGCTGCTGGCAATTTACATGCCGCCCATCAGCATAACAAGGCTCCCAGTTCTCCATGGCCTGTCCTGCCTTTCTGGATTTTACACTTTTTTCAGATGGCCCTTTTGACCGGGGGGCAGTGAGACTTCATTGTAGTGCAGATTTCCTTTGCAAGCTTGCTTGGTTGGCCAAAAAGGGCGTATGCGTTTTTTCCTGAATATATTCAGGAAAAAACGCATACGCCCTTTTAGGCCAAGTGCATCATTGTGGACGTTCTGCCTCTTTTCCTATGCTTTACATGCAATTCCAGTCTACCTCCTGAAATCGGTTTCCTGCAATTCTGCCCCGCTTTCAACTCCTCTTGGCAGCCTAATTCAATATATTTTTGGAAGATAGCTGTCATTTATAACTCTGCAGGTTTGTGAATTACAGTGCCCCTGAGCTCCTTTCTTCAACTCGCTTTCTTGTGAGCTGGCCGCAACACCGCAGGATTGCTTCAGGCCCTAGTTTGGTTCCCGCACGGCATGCTGAGACTTTGGTTAATTCCTCTTCCTGGTGGGAAATGAGAGTTAAATTTGCCCGTATAGACACCTCCAGCTAGTCTCTCCTTGGTTCTCCATCTTCCTGTTCATCTTCCACAGAAACTGCAAACTGGGCCAAACAGGAGGTTAAAGGCAGTGACTCTCCAAGTGGGGAGAGTGTTAGTAAAGCGTCTGGAATGTTGTTCCCGAGTACCAGGGGATGAAAATTGAGACACATTTGAACACGTTTCCCGATCACACGGTGGATCATACTCTGGGTTCCACATGCATGTTTTAGCTGAAGGAAGAATCCCTTAAACCTGGAGAGTTGAGACCCATGGAATGGGTACCACGCAGTATGACTTCAAAGGGTCTGCATTTGCTCACCGAACCTCACCAATCCTATCACTGCTGCGTTTATGCCGCTGTACACACACTTGATTCTCTTTTGCAGACATATAAATCCATAGGTTTTAAGATTCTTACTAGTCAGGTATATTCTTAGGCGTTTAATATGGGGTGTTGAGTCCACTTCGTTGAGCAAGGAGTAGCACTTGTTTATTACATATTTGGCTTATGGAACGGTATCTGTGCTAATTTCAATCTCTTGTTGTATGCAGCACCCCAACTCACCTTTCCCCTTAAGCAAGCATAAGTTGGTTTTCTACATTTGACACCCTGTTCTGTTTAGTAATTCAGTTCCTGTGTAGCCAAGTTTACATTCCGTGTAGTAGTGATATCTTATGATGTTTCTTTTTCTGTGTGACTTATTTCACTTAGAATCATCGTACCTGAATCCACTCATTATGCTGCTATGTGCCTGATGACATAGATTTCATTGCTGAGTGATATTGCATTGTACGTAAGTACCACAACTTCTTTATCCATTTTTCGCTTTCTGTGATATTGAACTTGTACGGTGAACAAGGTTCTTGTAAACAGAGCCGTCCCAAACTTTGGGGTGGCTGTGTCTTTTTGATTTTAATTTCCCTAAGCTATAGGACCATAAGTGGAAGTGCCCTAGGCTCTGTTGCTTTGTTTTTTGGATGTTTCAGGAAACACCATACACTTCTCCAGAGTGGCTGCTGGTAATTTACATCCCGCCCATCAGCATAACAAGGCTCCCAGTTCTCCATGGCCTGTCCTGCCTTTCTGGATTTTACACATTTTTCAGATGGCCCTTTAGACCGGGGGGCAGTGAGACTTCATTGTAGTGCAGATTTCCTTTGCAAGCTTGCTTGGTTGGCCAAAAAGTGCGTATGCGTTTTTTCCTGAATATATTCAGGAAAAAACGCATACGCCCTTTTTGGCCAAGTGCATCATTGTGGACGTTCTGCCTCTTTTCCTATGCTTTACATGCAATTCCAGTCTACCTCCTGAAATCGGTTTCCTGCAATTCTGCCCCGCTTTCAACTCCTCTTGGCAGCCTTACTTCAATATATTTTTGGACGATAGCTGTCATTTTTAACTCTGCAGGTTTGTGAATTACAGTGCCCCTGAGCTCCTTTCTTCAACTCGCTTTCTTGTGAGCTGGCCGCAACACCGCAGGATTGCTTCAGGCCCTAGTTTGTTTCCGGCACGGCATGCTGAGCCTTTGGTTAATTCCTCTTCCTGGTGGGAAATGAGAGTTAAATTTGCCCGTCCAGACAGCTCCAGCTAGTCTCTCATTGGTTCTCCCTATTCCTGTTCATTTTCCACAGAAATTGCAAACTGGGCCAAACAGGAGGTTAAAGGCACTGACTCTCCAAGTGGGGAGAGTGTTAGTAAAGCGTCTGGAATGTTGCACCCGAGTACCAGGGGACGTAAACTGAGACACATTTGAACACGTTTTCCGATCACACGGTGGATCATACTCTGGGTTCCACATGCATGTTTTAGCTGAAGGAAGAATCCCTTAAACATGGAGAGTTGAGACCCATGGAATGGGTACCATGCAATATGACTTCAAAGGGTCTGCATTTGCTCACCGAACCTCACCAATCCTATCACTGCTGCGTTTATGCCACTGTACACACGCTTGATTCTCTTTGGGTGACATATAAATCCATAGTTTTTAAGATTCTTACTAGTTAGGTATATTGTTAGGTGTTTAATATGGGGTGTTGAGTCCACTTCGTTGAGCAAGGAGTAGCACTTGTCTATTATATATTTGGCTTATGGAACGGTATCTGTGCTAATTTCAATCTCTTGTTGTATGCAGCACCCCAACTCACCTTTCCCCTTAAGCAAGCATAAATTGGTTTTCTACATTTGACACTCTGTTCTGTTTAGTAATTTAGTTCCTGTGTAACCAAGTTTACATTCCGTGTAGTAGTGATATCTTATGATGTTTCTTTTTCTGTGTGACTTATTTTTTTATTTTTTTATTTATTTTTTTTTTTGCGGTACGTGGGCCTCTCACTGTTGTGGTTTTTCCCATTGCGGAGCACAGGCTCTGGACGCGTAGGCTCAGCGGCCATGGCTCACAGGCCCAGCCGCTCCGCGGCATGTGGGATCTTCCCGGAGCGGGGCACGAACCCATGTCCTCTGCATCGGCAGGCGGACTCTCAACCACTGCGCCACCAGGTAAGCCCTGTGTGACTTATTTCACTTAGAATCATCGTACCGGAATCCACTCATTATCCTGCTACGGGCCTGATGACATAGATTTCATTGCTGAGTGATATTGCATTGTACGTAAGTACCACAACTTCTTTATCCATTTTTCGCTTTTTGCGATATTGAACTTGTACCGTAAACGAGGTTCTTGTAAACAGAGCCATCCCAACCTTTGGGGTGGCTGTGTCTTTTTGATTTTAATTTCCCTAAGCTATAGGACCATAAGTGGAAGTGCCCTAGGCTCTGTTGCTTAGTTGTTTGGATGTTTCAGGAAACACCATACACTTCTCCAGAGTGGCTGTTGGCAATTTACATCTCGCCCATCAGCATAACAAGGCTCCCAGTTCTCCATGGCCTGTCCTGCCTTTCTGGATTTTACTCTTTTTTCAGAAGGCCCTTTGACCGGGGGGCAGTGAGACTTCATTGTAGTGCAGATTTCCTTTGCGAGCTTGCTTGGTTGGCCAGAAAGGGCGTATGCGTTTCTTCCTGAATATATTCAGGAAAGAACGCATACGCCCTTTTTGGCCAAGTGCATCATTGTCGACGTTCTGAGTCTTTTCATATGTTTTCAGTGCAATTCCAGTCTACCTCCTGAAATAGGTTTCCTGCAGTTCTGCCTTGCTCTCAGTGCCTCTTCATAGCCTTACTTCAATATACTTTTGGAAAATAGTTGGCCTTTATAACTCTGCAGGTTTTTGAATTGCAGTGGCCCTTAGCTCCATTTTTCAGCTCTTATTTTTGTGATCTTGCCTCATATCCACAGGATTTCTTCAGGCCCTATTCTTCTTCTGGGGCGCCTTGCTCTGCCTTTGGTTAATTCTTCTTCCTGAATTGAAATTAGAGTGACATGTGCCCATTGAAACCGCTACAGCTATTTTCTCACTGGTTCCCCCTATTCCCATTCATCCTCCGCACTAACTGCAGACTGTGCGATACCGGAACTTAAAGGCATTGACTCTCCATGTGGAGATGTTTTTAGTAAAGTGGCTGGAATGTTGATCCGGAGCCCCAGGAGAGGAAAATGAGGTGCATTTTAGAAACCTTTCCCGATCATATGGTATACCATCCGCTGGATTTCCCATGCATGGTTTAGCTGTAGGAAGATTCCCTTCAACTTGGAGTGTTGGGACCCTTGGAATAAGTAGCATGAAGTATTGCATTAAACTTTCGGCAGTTGCTCACCAAAGCTCTCCAATCCTTTCAGCCCCAAGTGTCCAGCCTTATGTCTTATCCAGCTGTGGGTTTATATGTGGTCATTCCAGGTTGCATCACAGCCCCTGAGCGAATTTTGTAAGAATTTTTCTCTCTTTCATTGTTTCTGCGTTTTGGTTTTAAAATTTATTTCTATAATGGGGTTTAGCTCATTTTCACTGCTGTGTTTGTGCCGCTCTGCTCACACTTGATTCCCTTATGGAGATATATCAATACATGGGTTTTAAGATTCTTATTACTCAGATATATTTCTCTGCGGTTTATAGGGTGTGTTGAGGCCAGTTCATTGAGCAAGGTGTAGATCTTGTCTGATACCTATTTGGTTTATTGAACGGTATCTGTGCTAATTTCAAACTCTGGTTTTATGCATCACCCCACCTCTCCTTTCCCCTTAAGCTGACATAAGTGTGTTTTCTAAATGTGAGACACTGTTCTGTTTTGTAATTCATTTTTTGTGCAGCCATATTTATCCTCCCTCTATAAGTGATATCTTATGATATGTTTCTTTTTCTGTTTGACTTATTTCAAGTAGTATTATCGGACCTCAATCCACTCTTTATCCTTCTACTAGCCTTATTACATTGATTTCATGGTGAAGAGATATTCCATTGTACATAAGTACCACATTTTCTTTATCCATTGTTCTCTTTCCTGGGATATTTAAGGTGTACTGAAGTTGAGGTTCTTGTAAACAGAGTAGCCCTAAACTGTGGTGTGCTTGTGTCTTGTTGATTTTTAGACTTCCCTAGATATACTCCCGTGATTGGAAGTGCCCTATGCTCTGTCGCTCTGTTTTTTAGATGATTTAGGAACCACCATACACTTCTCCAGAGTGGCTCTCGGCAGTTCACACACTGTCCATCAGCGTATAAAGGCTCCCTGTTCTCCATGGCCTGTCCTGCATTTCTGGTTTTTACAATTTTTTCGGATGGCCCTTTTGACCGGTGGGAAATGAGACTTCTTTGTTGTGCACATTTGCATTGCTTGCTTGCTTGGTTGCCCATAAAGTGCGTATGCGTTTTTTCCTGGATATATTCAGGAAAAAACGCATACTCCCTTTTGGGCCAACTGCATCATTGTCGAAATTCTGCCGCTTTTCATGTGCTTTAAAGGTGAGTCCAATCTATCTCTTGAAATCTGTTTCTTGCAATTCTGTCTTGCATTCAGATCCTCTTCTTTGCCTTACCTCAACATATTTTTGGACGTTAGTTTTCATTTATAACTCTGCAGGTTTGTGAATTGCAGTGACCCTGAGCTCCATTTTTTAAGTTGCTCTTTTGTGAGCTGGCCTCAAAACCGCAGGATTGCTTCAGGCCCTATTTTGGCTCCGGCGAGGCGGGCTGAGCCTTTTTTTAATTCTTATTCTTAATGGGAAATTAGAGTGACATGTGCCCGTCCAAACCCCTACAACTATTCTCTCATTGGTTCCCCCTGTTCCCGTTCATCCTCCTCACAATTTGCAAAATGTGTGAAACAGAAGTTTAAATGTGCTGATTCTCTAAGTGGGGAGATTCTAAGTAACGTGGCTGGAATGATGAACAGGAGCACCAGGAGAGGATAAATGAGGTGCATTTTAGACACATCTCCCGATCACATGGTGTACAGTCCTCTGGGTTTTCCATGCATGTTTTAGCTGTAGGAAGATTCCTTGAACCTGCAGATTTGGGACCCATTGAATGGGTACCAGGTAGTATTACTTTAAAGGGTGTGCATTTCCTCACCCAACCTCACATTTCTCTTAGCGCGAACAGTTTCCAGCCTTATGTCTCATCCTGCTGTGGGTCTAGATGTGTTCAATCCATGTTGCATCACCGTCCCTGAGGAAAAGTTGTAAGAGGTTTTCTCTGTCTCTCTGTCGTTTATTTTTTTCAATTTATTACTATGTTGTTTACAGCTGATTTTCAAAGCTCTGTTTCTTGCTGCTGTACATCCACTTGATTCACGTACAGAGAGACATCAATAATTTCTTTTTCAGATTCTTACCAGTCATAGATATTCTTTTCCGGTGACTTGAGTGTGCTGAGTGCAGTTCTTTTAGCTACCGTGTAGGCCTTGTTGATTATCAGTTTGGTATTTGGAATGGTATCTTTGCTAATTTCAACCTCCTGGATGATGCCTCACCCCTCCCCACCTTTCCCGTTTAGCAGCCTTACGCGTGTTTTCTACATATTTATGTCACTTAGAATGATCATACGTAACTCCTCCGGAGTTGTTACAACTGGCCATATTTCATTGATTTCCAGGCTGAGTAATATTCCACTCTACATAAGTACCACATCTCTATCCATTTTTTCCCTCCAGAGACATTTAAGTTATATCCTAGTCGAGGATCTTTTAAACAGAGAAGCAGTAAACATTGGGGTGCCTGTGTCCTCTCGATTTTTGTTTTTCCCAAGATATACGCCCATGAGTGCAAGTGCCCTATGCTCTGTAGCTCATTTTTTAGATGCTTTAGTAAACACAATACACTTCTCCAGAATGGCCGTTGGCAATATACATTTCCACTATAAGCCTCACAGGGCTCCCTCTTCTCCTTGCCCTGTCCTGCATTTCTGGCGTTTACACTTTATGAGGATGGCTCTTCTGACTGATGCGAAGTGATATCTTTTGTAGTATTGATTTCCAGTGCCCACCTGTTTGGTTGGCTAAAAAAGTGTATGCCCTTTTCTTGAATATATACAGAAAAAAACGCATACAGCCTTTTTGGCCAACTGCAATGTCGGCAATGTTCAGCCCCTTTTCTTGTGCTTAATGGCGAGTCCTTTCTACCTCCTCAAATCCCTTTCCTGCCATTCTCCCTTGCTTGCCAATCCTCTTCTCTGACTTTCCTCAAGACATTTTTCAGTGATAGATATTTTCAACTCTGCAGTTTCGTGAATTTTACTGCCCCTGAGTTCCATTGTTCAACTTGTGTTTATGGGAACTGGCCACAAAGCAGTGGGATTTCCTCAAGCCCTATACTGTTTCCATGGGCAACCCTAGCCTTTGGTCAATTCATCTTCCTGATTGGAAATTAGAGTGACATGTGCCTGTCTGAACACCTAGGACTTGTCTCTCATTGTTCCTCATCCTTCCGCTTCATCCTCTGGACAAATTCCAAACTGTACGCAACAGGATGTTGACAGTGTTGACATCTCCAAGTGGGGAGACTGTTAGTAAAGACGCTGGAGGGGTGAACCCGAGCACCAGGAGATGAGGAGATGAGATGCCTTTTCCAAACTCTTCCCGATCAGACGGTATACCATCCTCTGGATGTGACAGACATGTTTTAGCAGTAGGAAGAGTCCCATTCATGTAAGGAGAACACCAGGGCTTTTTCAAAATCAGTGTCTCCCCGAAACCCAAACTGGGGAGTTTTTTAAGCTACGGCTACACATATGTTCATTAAGGGCCTTGGGAAGTAGGCAGAGTCCAAACTTTAGATGACTGAAGTCTTCAGGGTCAGAAGCACTCACCACCGGCTTCCCTTAGGTTACACTTTAACTGTCATTGATAGATGATGTCAATAAAAATATCTATTCTTTTTCCGATTATTTCCCCTTATAGGTTATTGCACAATATTGAGTGTAGTTCCCTGTGCTATACAGTAGTTCCTTGTTGATGATCTATTTTATACATAGCAGTGTGTATGTGTTAATTCCAAACTGTTAATTTATCCCTCCTCCCACCTTTCCCCTTTGGTAATAATAAATTATAAGATTTTATACTTCTCAGAAATGGGGGAGCTGAAAGAGAGGTATCATTTTCAATGGAAAAGCATTTAAAACAAGATTGAAGCTTTAACCAAGATTATTAGATGTACATCCTTGGAAAGAAATCACTTCATTTCTCTAATATTGACCTGACAAATAAGACAAACCTTTTCACTGAACTTGCTTATAATAAAGTGATGGAAATATCAAATGGAAGTGTTAGAAACATCTTATTTTACCCGAGCCTTATAAACTGTTCTATGTTAACTACAGTTTGGCTCACACATCTGTTCACTGAAGTTACAATAGTCTCAATTTCTGTTACTGATCCTCCAGAGTGGACCCCAACAAGGGTCCCCCTGCCCAGTGTCATTGGGGCCAACAGATCGAGACTGAGTTTGGTTCCCAAGCAAAGGAAACTTTATATTTTCATCAGAGAATGGAGAGGTGAGAGCATGCACTACCCCGTGGGCTGTGGGCTGGGCTGCTGTGTAGAGATCCTGTCAGAGTCAGTGGGAGGGAGGGGGCGGAGCTCTCAAGGGCCGGGTTGGCTGCAGCTCAGGCTCTATATCTCGGAGTCTGCACTGGGCCCCAGGAGCTGAGGTGTCGACCCAGCCATTCTGCACCAGGAAATCTGGTCTGAAGTGCCGGGTGTGGAACCTCTGCATGCGGGACCCTAGGAGCACGTGAAATTAGACAAAGCACAAAGGATAAAAAAGGTCAGACTTGACTTTATTGCCCACATTCTATTTTTATCTCCCAGGGATTTTTAATGGGCTTTGCTGGGGACAAACCCCTCCTCTGCCTTTTGTCCCGTTCCTCATTCTTGGAGTGCTGAGGGTGCAGACCCTTCTTCTGTAACTGCTGAGTGCTGAGTTGGGAGCCCTCATACCAGGGGACGAGGGTCAGAACTTCTCCCCAGCAGCCTCCAGGTGACGTTGATTGGCCCCAGGACCCCTGCCTCCCTGCTCGTCCGCCTGAGCACCAGCATTGGAAGTGTTATAGATTCTAATGACCTTTAAGGGTCCAGGAAAGAGATGTGCAGAGACGCTGTGGGGGCCGGTTTCACCCCACCCCACATTTGTTCGGCCACCTTAGGCTGACCGTTTCTGCCAGCCTAGATGCTCTGACCAGTAGTCTGCTCTTTCTTCAATTAGGCCCCTGAATTAACGTAAAAACAGCACCAGGTGTCAGAGCCCTGCCCGCTCAACTCCCAGACAGTCCAGGGTCAGTGGTGATCAAGGACCATGATGGCCACTGAGTCAACAGCCTTTTGAAGTAAACAGGAGTCCAGCCGGTCTTATTGGCCACCATCATCACGGTGTCTGTAGGCTTTTCTATGGTGACGGTGTGATATACGGTTCCCCCGCCAAGATTATTAGCTCCCCTCCGGGTGCAGGAAGTCCTGCAAGCAGTAGTCTACTCCTTCGGGACACACTATTGTTGTTTTATGAGAGAAACTCCAGGTCAAGTGATGTTCACACGAGTCGTCATGGTGCCCTGTTGCCCCCGGTTATCTCTCTGGATGTTGGAGTTGGAGGGCCTCCTCACTCGAGGTCGGTGTGCCCACGGAGCGAACCCTGCAACTTCAGGGCATGGTTGGTGATTAGGATCACCACGTGGGGTCCTTTTCCCTTAGGAGGGAGGTGGCCTTTTGGGCTGCTGATTTCCAGGTTTTTAGATACCGCCAGTATCTTGGCCAGATGTGGCAGTGGGCCAAGCCCCTTGGTGACTGTAGTTTATCCTACCTGGATGGCATTCTTGCGTTGTTCCATTTCAAGTGGTCCCAGTTTTTGCACTAATTCTCCAATGGCGATTCACCTTTCACCGGGAATGGAAAGGTCAAAGGGTTTAGCTCAATTAGGGAGTTCCAGGGCAAGGGTCTGAATTGACTGCTCTTTCCATTCTTGAAAGGCCACTTCTGGATTCTGTTCAAAAGGATCATCATCTTTTCCTTTCAGTGTTTCATATAGAGGCCCAGCTAGTAGACTGTAGTTAGGGATCCAGAAGCAGCAAACCCTGGCCTCCCCAGGAACCCCTAAGCTGTCTTCTAGTTTTAGAAAGGGGTAAGGCTGCAAATGGTTTCTTCCCTTTCCTGGGATGGGCTTCTCTGACCTTGTGTGAGAATGAAGCCCAGGCAGGTCACTGCAGTCTGTGATATTTGAGCTTTTTCTTGGACAACTTCTATCCTTTATTGGCTTGGTAGTTCAGAGGCCTCCTTAGTAGGGCTGGCGATCAGAATGTCGTCTGCATATTGAAGGAGGGTTTCCTTTTCCAGAGGTAGAACTTTTCGGTCGTTAGCTAAGCTTTCCCCAAAGATGGTGTGGGAATTTTTGAACCCTTGGGGCAAGACGGCCCGGAAGTATTGTTTTAGTTGTATGTTGAGTCCTGCCACTCACAAGCCAAAATTTCTTGTGACTCTGGGACTAATGGAATACAAAAGAAGGCATCATTGAAGACTAATACAGAATACCATGTCCTGGTGGTTGGTAGAATGACCAGCAGGGTGTAGGGATCAGGAGCAACTGGAGGTATATCCTCGGTGGCTTCACTGACTGTCCTGACATCCTTTACCAGGTCCCCAGCAGCCCATGGGGCTCTCGTGGTCAGGCCAATCCCAGGATATGGAGCTCTCCTGGGCAGGTACCCCACCCCCAACCCAGCCCACGGGGCTCTCATGGTCAGGCCCCTCCCAGGATACAGAGCTACCCTTGCAGGTACCGTGGCAGGGCTGGGCACACAGGAACCATGCACATAGCCCTCATTGAAGAGCACCCCCAGCTCACCTGTCGCTCAGAGCTGACACAGAGCACCTCAGAGCAGGACTTGAACTAACAAACAGCAGCTCCGACAGGTCTGTGACCCTGGGCATCACTCTGTGTGGCCTCCCTCCACCTGGTCTTCCAGAGACTTCCACTGCACCCAGGGCACCAGACCTCTGTCTCCAACCACCACCCACCCCTCCTCTCCCTGACTCCTGGGTTCCTCTCATTAGGAGAGGGTTTTCTTGAAGTTGTCTCCCACTCATGGGCCAGATAAAATGATTAGAAAACAAGCCAAAGCTGCAGCCCCTTGTCTATCCTGACTCTCAGGAGCCCACACCTGTTCCTTGGACCTGGCCGGTTCAGCAAGTTCCATTTTCTGCAACTGTGAGCCCCTGAGGGGTGATGATTGGCTGACCTGGGCAGCCTTACCATGCCGGCCAGCCCTCCCCAGGTGTGCCTGGGTTGAGATCAATATAAATACCACTCCAGGCAGCAAAAGCCCCTGCAGCTGTGCCTGACGCCATTTTCTCTGCCCTGTCAGCAGTCTCGGGGCTGGGCTGGTGGGAGGGAGTGAGAGGCCACGGCTTTGTGGGTGGCCCAGTGTGAGTGGGGCTCTGCTGGACTTTCTGCAGCAGTTGCCAGGCTGCCACCTGCTAAAGAAGAGGATGTGTCACCCATACCTGCTGCTGGAATTTCTCCCTGGGCAGAGGTGAGGAAGGAAAAAAGCAGTGGGGGCAGGGACAGGACGGGTATCTCAGGCAGGGAAATGGAAATCTTCCAGAAGAGCACCCAGGGCCAGGACCATCCTGGCTGGCCTGCAGGCACCAAGTCAGCTGGCATGCTGTCACTCGTGTGGCTCCATGGCCCTTCCTCTAGGCTTTCAAGTCCTTGTATATATTCAGGTGTTTTACCTGGGAAGGGCGGGAACAGTTCAGCAGCAACTGGCCTGGGGTTCAGCTCACGTTTACTCACAGATGCCTCGGCACGGTGCCCCAGCTTTGCAATGAGGACGCTTGTTGTGTGGGGGCTGCTGGCTGAATGGGAGACGATTCCCCACCACTGACCAACTTCAGAATTGTTTACAACTGGAGCAAGTGCCCTGATACGGTTTTCCTCTGAGTAACTGGTGGGTTCTGTTTTTTTTTTCTCTTTTTCGTTTTTGGTTCAAGGTAGATTTTATTCCTCTTTTTTGTATTTACAGATATAAGCATGGAAATAATTTATTCATATAAATACATGTATGTGAAGGGAATAATTGTTTTTTCTGTTTTATTTTTTAAATTTTATTTCTTTTTAATTTTGAATTTTATTTTATATTTTTATACAGCAGGTTCTCATTGGTTATCTATTTTATACATATAAATGTTTACATGCCAATCCCAATCTCTCAACTCCTCCCACCACCACCCCTCCAAGAGCTTTCCCCCCTTGTTGTCCATACGATTGTTGTCTACATCTGTTGCTCTATTTATGCCTTGCAAAACGGTTAATCTGTACAGTTTTTCTAGGTTCCACATATATGCATGAATATACAAGATTTGTTTTTCTCTTTCTGACTTACTTCACTCTGTATGACAGTCTCTAGATCCATCGACGTCTCTACAAATGACCCAATTTCATTCCTTTCATGGCTTAGTAATATTCCATTTTATATATGTACCACATCTTTATGCATTCGTCTGTCTGTGGGCATTTAGGTTGCTTCCATTACCTCGATATTGTAAATAGTGATGCAATGAACATTGCGGTGAATGTCTCTTTTTGATTTATGGTTTTGTCTGGGTATATGTCCAGTCCTGGGATTGCTGTATCATATGGTAATTCTATTATTAGTGTCTTAAGAAACTCCATATTGTTCTCCATAGTGACTGTATCAATTTATATTCCCAACAATAGTGGAAGAGGCTTCCTTTTCTCCACACCCTTTCCAGCATTTGTTGTTTGTAGATTTTCAGATGATGCCCATTCTAACAGGTGTGAGGTGATACCTCATTGTTGAGTCCATTTCATTGAGCAAGGGGTAGGTCTTGTCTATTACGTATTTGGCTTATGGAACGGTATCTGTGCTAATTTCAAACTCTGGTTTTATGCAGCACCCCAACTCACCTTTCCCCTTAAGCAAGCATAAGTTGGTTTTCTAAACTTGAGACCCTGTTCTGTTTTGTAATTCAGTTCATGTGTAGCCAAGTTTACATTCCGTGCATTAGTGATACCTTATGATGTTTCTTTTTCTGTGTGACTTATTTCACTTAGAATCATCATGCCTCAATCCACTCATTATGCTGGTACAGGCCTGGTGACACAGATTTCATTGCTGAGTGGTATTCTGTTGTACATAAGTACCGCAACTTCTTTATCAATTATTTGTTCTCTGGGATATTTAACTTGTACTGTAGAAGAGGCTCCTGTAAACAGAGCCGTTGTAAATTTTGGGGTGGCTGTGTCTTTTTGATTTTAATTTCCCTAAGCTATAGGACCATAAGTGGAAATGCCCTAGACCCTGTTGCTTTGTTTTTCAGATGTATCAGGAAACACCACACACTTCTCCAGAGTGGCTGTTGGCAATGTACATCCCGCCCATCAGCATAACAAGGCTCCTTTTTCCCCATGGCCTGTCTTGCCTTTCTGGATTTTACACTTTTCTCAGATGGCCCTTTAGACCGGGGGGAAGTGACACTTCATAGTAGTTCGGATTTCCATTGCAAGCTTGCTTGGTTTGCCAAAAAGGGCGTATGTGTTTTTTCCTGAATATATTCAGGAACAAACTCATACGCCCTTTGTTGCCAAGTGCATCATTGTCGATGTTCTGCCTCTTTTCCTATGCTTTAAATGCAAATCCAGTCTACCTCCTGAAATCGGTTTCCTGCAATTCTGCCCCGCTTTCAAGTCCTCTTCGCAGCCTTACTTCAATATATTTTTGGACGTTATCTGTCATTTATAACTCTGCAGGTTTGTGAATTACAGGGCCCCTGAGCTCCTTTCTTCAACTCGCTTTCTTGTGAGCTGGCCGCAAACCCGCAAGACTGCTTCAGGCCCTAATCTGCTTCTGGCAGGGCACGCTGAGCCTTTGGTTAATTCCTCTTCCTGGTGGGAAATGAGTGTTAAATATGCCCGTCCAGACACCTACCTCACTCTCAACCCCTTGGTGATGTGGGTCCTCTGGTTTGTGGCCACTTTTGCTGGGTTCCTCACCTTTCGATGATGTGGCCCCACTAGTGTGAGGACACTCCTGCTTGGTTCTCATCCACGTGGTTATGTGGACCCCCTGGTGAGAGTCTGTTCCTGGCTTTGTTCCTCACCCACCTGTGAGGGAGACCCTCTGCTGATAGGTCACTCCTGCATGGCTGGCACACATTGCCTTGGTGAAGTCAGCCGTGTGGTGGCAGTTGGAGCGTGCTGGGAATCTCTTCCCCCCGGTGATGAGGGCCCTCTTGCATCAGGCCCTGACTGCTGGGCTCACCAACTTTTCTTAGTGAGCCCAGTGATGCTTTGGCACTCCTCTTAGGATCCCATCTCCATGGGGATGTGGGCCTTCTGCTCTGAGGTCCCAACGGCTGGGTTGTTCACATTTTCATGATGTGGGCTCTCTGGTGTTAGTTCACAGAAGCCTGGATCCCATAGCCTCTGTGCTCTTGGCCGCCTGCTGGGAGGTTCCAACTGCTGGATTCCTCACTTTTTTAAATTTTTGGGCCCTCTGTTGTGAGGATCCTCCTGCCTGCCTCACTCCCAGCCCCTTCGTGATGTGTGTCGTCTGGTTTGAGGCCACATGTGCTGGGTTCCTCACCTTTCGATGATGTGGGACCAATGGTCTTAGGAGACTCCTGCCTGGTTCACATCCCCTTGGTGATGTGGGCCCTCTGTTGAGAGTCTGATCCTGGCTGGGTTCCTCACCCATCTGTGAGGTGGGCCGTCTGATGTGAGGTCACTCTTGCCTGGCTTGCTCACCTCGCCTTGTGGACATGAGCCCTCTGGTGGCACTTGGAGCCTGCTGGGAGCCTCCTCTCCTCGGTGATGAGGGCCCTCTGGCATCAGGCCCTAACTGCTGGGCTCCCCACATTTTGTGATGTGTGCCCAGTGGTGCGAGGACACTCCAGCCAGGTTCACATCCCCATTGGGGTGTGGGCCTTCTGCTCTGAGGTCCCAAAGCCTGGGTTGCTCACAGTTTCATGATGTGGGCTCTCTGCTGTTAGTTCACTCCTGCCTGCATCCCATAGCTTCTGTGCTCTGGACCGCCTGCTGGGAGGTTCCAACTGCTGGATTCCTCACCTTTCTTATTCTTTGGGCCCTCTGTTTTTAGGCTACTCCTGCCTGCCTCACTCCCGTTCCCTTTGTGATATGTGTCCTCTGATTTGAGGCCACATGTGCTGGGTTCCGCACCTTTCGATGATGTGACCCCACTGGAGGGAAGACAGTCCTGACTGGTTCCCATCCCCTTGCTGATGTGGGCCCTCAGGTGAGAGTCTGATCCTGGCTGGGTTCCTCACCCTTCTGTGAGGTGGGCCCTCTGCTGTGAGGTCAATCATGCCTGTCTGGCACACGTCACCTTGGTGACGTGGGCCCTCTGGTGGCAGTTGGAGTGTGCTGGGATCCTCCTCCCCTCGGTGATGAGGGCCCTCTTGCCTTAGGCCATAACTGCTGGGCTCCCCACATTTTCTGATGTGCGCCAAGTGAGTGAGGAGACTCTTGCCAGGTTCCCATCCCCATGGCGATATGGGCCTTCTGCTCTGAGGTCAAAACGGCTGGCTTGCTCACAGTACCATGATGTGGGCCCTCTGCTGTGAGTTCACTCCGGCAAGGATCCCTTATCATCGGTGCTCTGAGCCGCCTGCTGGGAGGTTCCAACTGCTGGATTCCTCAACATTTTTATTCTATATGCCCTCTGTTGTGAGGCTCCTCCTGCCTGCCTCACTGCCAGCCCCTTGGTGATGACTGTCCTATGGCTTGAGGCCACATGTGCTGCGTTCCTCACCTTTCGATGATGTGACCCCACTCGTGTGAGGACACTCCTGCCTGGTTCCCATCCCCTTGGTGAGGTGGGCCCTCTGGCGAGAGTCTAATCCTGGCTGGGTTCCTCAACGTTCTGTGAGGTAGGCCCTCTGCTGTGAGGTCACTCCTGCCTGGCTGGCACACGTCACCTTGGAGACGTGAGCCCTCTGGTGGCAGTTGGAGCGTGCAGGGCACCTCCTCCTCTCGGTGATGACGGCCCTCTGGCGTCAGGCCCTAAATGGTGGGCTCCCCACATTTTCTGATGTGCGCCCAGTGGTGCAAGGACACTCCAGCCAGGTTCCCATTCCCATGGGGATGTGGTCCTTCTGCGCTGAGGTCTCAACTCCTGGGTTGCTCACAGTTTTGTGATGTGGGCCCTCTGCTGTGAGTTCACTGTGGCCTGGATCCCATAGCCTCGGTGTTCTGGGCCGCCTGCTGGAAGGTCTAAACGCTGGAATCCTCACGTTTTTTATATTATGTGCCCTGTGTTGTGAGGCTACTCCTGCCTGCCTCACTCCAAGGCCCTTGGTGATGTGGGTCCTCTGGTTTGAGGACACATGTGCTGGGTTCCTCACCTTAAGATGATGAGACCCCACTGGTGTGAGGATAATCCTGACTGGGTCCCATCCCCTTTGTGATGTGGGCCCTCTGGTGAGAGTCTGATCCTGGCTGGGTTCCTCACCCATCTGTGAGGTGGGCCCTCTACTATCAGGTAACTCTTGCCTGGGTTGCTCACCTCGCCTTGTTGACATGAGCCCTCTGGTGGCAATTGGACCCTGCTGGGAGCCTCCTCAGCTCTGTGATGAGGGCCCTCTGACGTCAGGCCCTAACTGCTGGGCTCCCCAACTTTTCTTAGTGAGCCCAGTGTTGCTCAAGCACTCCTCTTAGGTTCCCATCCCCATGGGGATGTGGGCCTTCTGCTCTGAGGTTCCAACGGCTGGGTTGATCACAATTTCATGATGTGGGCTCTCTGGTGTTAGTTCACTGTGGCCTGGATCCCATAGCCTCTGTGGTCTTGGCTGCCTGCTGGGAGCTTCCCACTGCTCGATTCCTCAACTTTTGTATTCTATGGGTCCTGTGTTGTGATGCTCCTCCTGCCTGCCTCACTCGCAACCCCTTCGTGATGTGGGTCTTCTGGTTTGAGGCCACATGTGCTGGGTTAGGCAACTTTCAATGATGTGGCCCCACTGGTGTGAGGACACTCCTGCCTGGTTCCCATCCCCTTGGTGATGTGGGCCTTCTGGTGACAGTCTTATCCTGGCTGGGTTCCTCACTCTTCTGTGAGGTAGGCCCTCTGCTGTGAGGTCAATCCTGCCTGACTTGCACACATCACCTTGGCGATGTGGGCCCTCTGTTGGCACATGGAACCTGCTGGGAGCCTCCTGCCCTCGGTGATGACGGCCCTCTAGCATCAGGCTCTAACTGCTGGGCTCCCCACGTTTTCTGATGTGAGCCCAGTGATGCCAGGACACTCCTGTCAGGTTCCCATCCCCATGGGGATGTGGGCTTTCTGCTCTGAGGTCCCAATGCCTGGGTTGCTCACAGTTTCATGATGTGGGCTCTCTGCTGTTAGTTCACTCCTGCCTGCATCCCATAGCTTCTGTGCTCTCGGCCGCCTGCTGGGAGGTTCCAAATGCTGGATTCCTCACTTTTTTTATTCTTTGGGCCCTCTGTTTTTAGGCTACTCCTACCTGCCTCACTCCCATCCCCTTTGTGATGTATGTCCTCTGATATGAGGCCACATGTGCTGGGTTCCTCACCTTTCGATGATGTGGCCCCACTGGTGGGAGGACAGTCCTGACTGGTTCCCATCCCCTTGGTGTTGTGGGCCCTCTGGTGAGAGTCTCATCCTGCCTCGGTTCCTCACCCTTCTGTGAGATAGGCCCTCTGCTGTGAGGTCACTACTGCCTGGCTGGCGCATGCCACCTTGTAGACGTGGGCCCTCTGTTGGCAGTTGGAACCTGCTGGGAGTCTCCTCCCCTCAGTTATGAGGGCCCCCTGGCATCAGGCCCTAACTGCTGGGCTCCTAACATTTTCTGATATGTGCTAAGTGGTGCAAAGCCACTCCTGCCAGGTTCCCATCCCAATGGGGATGTGGGCCTTCTGTTCTGAGGTCCCAACAGCTGGGCTGCTCACAGGTTCATGATGTGGGCCCTCTGCTGTGAGTTCACTGCGGCCTGGATCCCATAGCCTCGGTGCTCTGGGCCACTTGCTGGGAGGTTCCAACTGCTGGATTCCTCAACTTTTATATTCTATGGACCCTGTGTTGTGAGGCCAGTCCTGCCAGCCTCATTCCGAACCCCTTGGTGATGTGGTTCCTCTGGTTTGAGGACACATGTGCTGGGATCCTCACCTTTCGATGATGTTGTCCCACTGGTGTGGGGACACTCCTGCCTGGTTCCCATCCCCTTGGTGATGTGGGCCCTCTGGTGAGAGTCTGATCCTGGCTGTGTTCCTCACCCTTCTGTGAGGTGGGCCCTCTGCTGTGAGGTCACTCCTGCCAGGCTGGCACACATCACCTTGGCGACGTTGGCCCTCTGGTGGCAGCTGGAGCCTGCTGGGAGCCTCCTCCTCTCGGTGATGAGTGCCCTCTAGCGTCAGGCCCTAACTTCTGAGCACCCCACGTTTTCTGATGTGAGCCCAGTGATGCCAGGACACTCCTGTCATGTTCCCATCACCATGGGGATGTGGGCCTTCTGCTCTGAGGTCCCAATGTCTGGGTTGCTCACAGTTTCATGATGTGGGCTGTCTGGTGTTAGTTCACTCTGGCCTGGATCCTCTAGCCTCTGTGCTCTGGGCCGCCTGCTGGGAGGTTCCAACTGCTGGATTCCTCACCTTTCTTATTTTTGGGCCCTCTGTTATGAGGCTCCTCCTGCCTGCCTCACTCCCAGCCCCTTGGTGATGGGTGTCCTATGGTTTGAAGCCACATGTTCTGGGTTCCTCACCTTTAGATGATGTGGCCCTACTCATGTGAGGACACTCCTGCCTGGTTCCAATCCATTTGGTGATGTGGGCCCTCTGGTGCGAGTCTGATCCTGACTGGGTTCGTCACACTTCTTTGAGGTGGGCCCTCTGCTGTGAGGTCATTCGTGCCTGGTTGGCACACATCGCCTTGGCGACGTCAGCCCTCTGGTGGCAGTTGGAGCCTGCTGGGAGCCTCCTTCCCTTGGTGATGAGGGTCCTCTGGCGTCAGGCCCTAACTGCTGGTCGCCCAAAATTTTCTGATACGTTCTCAGTGGTGCGAGGACACTCCTACCAGAATTCCATCCCCATGGGGATGTGGGCCTCCTGCTCTGAGGTCCCAATGGCTGGGTTGCTCAGTTTCATGACATGGGCCCTCTTCTGTGAGTTCACTGTGGCCTGGATCCCATGGCCTCGGTGCTCTGGGCCGCCTGCTGGGAGGTTCCAACTGCTGGATTCCTCACTTTTTTATTCTATGGGCCCAGTGTTGTGAGACTACTCCTGCCTGCCTCACTCCGAGGTCCTTGGTGATGTGGGTCCTCTGGTTTGAGGACACATGTGCTGAGTACCTCAGCTTTTGATGATGTGGCCCCACTGATGTGAAGACACTCCTGCCTGGTTCCCATCCCCTTGGTGATGTGGGCCCTCTGGTGAGAGTCTGATGTTGGCTGGGTTTCTCACCCTTCTGTGAGGTGGGACCTCTGCTGTGAGGTAACTCCTGCCTGGCATGCTCACGTTGCCTTGGCAATGTGAGCCCTCAGGTGGCAGTTGGAGCCTGCTGGGAATCTCCTCCCCTCAGGTATGAGAGCTCTGGATAAAACACATATGCCCTTTTTTGCCAAGTGCATTATTTTCCAAGTTCTGTCTCTTTTCCTATGCTTTAAGAGCTACTCCCGTGTACGTTCTGAAATCAGTTTCCAGCAATTCTGCCCCGCATTCAAGTCCTCTTCGCAGCCTTACTTCAGTATAATTTTGGATGATAGCTGTCATTTATAACTCCACAGGTTTCTGAATTACAGTGCCCCTGAGCTCCTTTCTTCAACTCGCTTTCTTGTGAGCTGGCCGCAACACCGCAGGATCTCCTCAGGCCCTAATCAAGTTCCAGCATGGCACGCGGAGCCTTTGGTTCATTTATCTTCCTGGTGGGAAATGAGAGTTAAATTTGCCCGTCCAGACACCTACAGATAGTCTCCCATTGCTTCTCCTTATTCCTGTTCATCTTCCGAAGAAATTGCAAACTGGGCCAAACAGGAGGTTAAAGGCACTGACTCTCCAAGTGGGGAGAGTGTTAGTAAAGCGTCTGGAATGTTGCACCCGAGTACCAGGGGACGAAAACTGAGACACATTTGAACACGTTTCCCGATCACACGGTGGATCATACACTCCGTTCCACATGCATGTTTTAGCTGAAGGAAGAATCCCTTAAACCTGGAGAGTTGAGACCCATGGAATGGGTACCATGCAATATGACTTCAAAGGGTCTGCATTTGCTCACCGAACCTCACCAATCCTATCACTGCTGCGTTTATGCTGCTGTACACACGCTTGATTCTCTTTCGGAGACATATAAATTCAAAGGTTTTAAGATTCTTACTGGTCAGGTATATTCTTAGGCGTTTAATATGGGGTGTTGAGTCCACTTCGTTGAGCAAGGAGTAGCTCTTGTCTATTACATATTTGGCTTATGGAACGGTATCTGTGCTAATTTCAATCTCTGGTTTCATGCAGCACCCCAACTCACCTTTCCCCTTAAGCAAGCATAAGTTGGTTTTCTACATTTGAGACCCTGTTCTGTTTTGTAATTCAGTTCCTGTGTAGCCAAGTTTACATTCCGTGTATTAGGGATATCTTATGATGTTCCTTTTTCTGTGTGACTTATTTCACTTAGAATCATCGTACCTGAATCCACTCATTATGCTGCTATGGGCCTGATGACATAGATTTCATTGCTGAGTGATATTGCATTGTACGTAAGTACCACAACTTCTGTATCCATTTTTCGCTTTCTGTGATATTGAACTTGTACGGTAAACGAGGTTCTTGTAAACAGAGCCGTCCCAAACTTTGGGGTGGCTGTGTCTTTTTGATTTTAATTTCCCTAAGCTATAGGACCATAAGTGGAAGTGCCCTAGGCTCTGTTGCCTTGTTTTTTGGATGTTTCAGGAAACACCATACAGTTCTCCAGAGTGGCTGCTGGCAATTTACATGCCGCCCATCAGCATAACAAGGCTCCCAGTTCTCCATGGCCTGTCCTGCCTTTCTGGATTTCACACTTTTTTCAGATGGCCCTTTTGACCGGGGGGCAGTGAGACTTCATTGTAGTGCAGATTTCCTTTGCAAGCTTGCTTGGTTGGCCAAAAAGGGCGTATGCGTTTTTTCCTGAATATATTCAGGAAAAAACGCATACGCCCTTTTTGGCCAAGTGCATCATTGTGGACGTTCTGCCTCTTTTCCTATGCTTTACATGCAATTCCAGTCTACCTCCTGAAATCGGTTTCCTGCAATTCTGCCCCGCTTTCAACTCCTCTTGGCAGCCTAATTCAATATATTTTTGGAAGATAGCTGTCATTTATAACTCTGCAGGTTTGTGAATTACAGTGCCCCTGAGCTCCTTTCTTCAACTCGCTTTCTTGTGAGCTGGCCGCAACACCGCAGGATTGCTTCAGGCCCTAGTTTGGTTCCCGCACGGCATGCTGAGACTTTGGTTAATTCCTCTTCCTGGTGGGAAATGAGAGTTAAATTTGCCCGTATAGACACCTCCAGCTAGTCTCTCCTTGGTTCTCCATCTTCCTGTTCATCTTCCACAGAAACTGCAAACTGGGCCAAACAGGAGGTTAAAGGCAGTGACTCTCCAAGTGGGGAGAGTGTTAGTAAAGCGTCTGGAATGTTGTTCCCGAGTACCAGGGGATGAAAATTGAGACACATTTGAACACGTTTTCCGATCACACGGTGGATCATACTCTGGGTTCCACATGCATGTTTTAGCTGAAGGAAGAATCCCTTAAACCTGGAGAGTTGAGACCCATGGAATGGGTACCACGCAGTATGACTTCAAAGGGTCTGCATTTGCTCACCGAACCTCACCAATCCTATCACTGCTGCGTTTATGCCGCTGTACACACACTTGATTCTCTTTTGCAGACATATAAATCCATAGGTTTTAAGATTCTTACTAGTCAGGTATATTCTTAGGCGTTTAATATGGGGTGTTGAGTCCACTTCGTTGAGCAAGGAGTAGCACTTGTTTATTACATATTTGGCTTATGGAACGGTATCTGTGCTAATTTCAATCTCTTGTTGTATGCAGCACCCCAACTCACCTTTCCCCTTAAGCAAGCATAAGTTGGTTTTCTACATTTGACACCCTGTTCTGTTTAGTAATTCAGTTCCTGTGTAGCCAAGTTTACATTCCGTGTAGTAGTGATATCTTATGATGTTTCTTTTTCTGTGTGACTTATTTCACTTAGAATCATCGTACCTGAATCCACTCATTATGCTGCTATGTGCCTGATGACATAGATTTCATTGCTGAGTGATATTGCATTGTACGTAAGTACCACAACTTCTTTATGCATTTTTCGCTTTTTGCGATATTGAACTTGTACCGTAAACGAGGTTCTTGTAAACAGAGCCGTCCCAACCTTTGGGGTGGCTGTGTCTTTTTGATTTTAATTTCCCTAAGCTATAGGACCATAAGTGGAAGTGCCCTAGGCTCTGTTGCTTTGTTTTTTGGATGTTTCAGGAAACACCATACACTTCCCCAGAGTGGCTGCTGGTAATTTACATCCCGCCCATCAGCATAACAAGGCTCCCAGTTCTCCATGGCCTGTCCTGCCTTTCTGGATTTTACACATTTTTCAGATGGCCCTTTAGACCGGGGGGCAGTGAGACTTCATTGTAGTGCAGATTTCCTTTGCAAGCTTGCTTGGTTGGCCAAAAAGTGCGTATGCGTTTTTTCCTGAATATATTCAGGAAAAAACGCATACGCCCTTTTTGGCCAAGTGCATCATTGTGGACGTTCTGCCTCTTTTCCTATGCTTTACATGCAATTCCAGTCTACCTCCTGAAATCGGTTTCCTGCAATTCTGCCCCGCTTTCAACTCCTCTTGGCAGCCTTACTTCAATATATTTTTGGACGATAGCTGTCATTTTTAACTCTGCAGGTTTGTGAATTACAGTGCCCCTGAGCTCCTTTCTTCAACTCGCTTTCTTGTGAGCTGGCCGCAACACCGCAGGATTGCTTCAGGCCCTAGTTTGTTTCCGGCACGGCATGCTGAGCCTTTGGTTAATTCCTCTTCCTGGTGGGAAATGAGAGTTAAATTTGCCCGTCCAGACAGCTCCAGCTAGTCTCTCATTGGTTCTCCCTATTCCTGTTCATTTTCCACAGAAATTGCAAACTGGGCCAAACAGGAGGTTAAAGGCACTGACTCTCCAAGTGGGGAGAGTGTTAGTAAAGCGTCTGGAATGTTGCACCCGAGTACCAGGGGACGTAAACTGAGACACATTTGAACACGTTTTCCGATCACACGGTGGATCATACTCTGGGTTCCACATGCATGTTTTAGCTGAAGGAAGAATCCCTTAAACATGGAGAGTTGAGACCCATGGAATGGGTACCATGCAATATGACTTCAAAGGGTCTGCATTTGCTCACCGAACCTCACCAATCCTATCACTGCTGCGTTTATGCCACTGTACACACGCTTGATTCTCTTTGGGTGACATATAAATCCATAGTTTTTAAGATTCTTACTAGTTAGGTATATTGTTAGGTGTTTAATATGGGGTGTTGAGTCCACTTCGTTGAGCAAGGAGTAGCACTTGTCTATTATATATTTGGCTTATGGAACGGTATCTGTGCTAATTTCAATCTCTTGTTGTATGCAGCACCCCAACTCACCTTTCCCCTTAAGCAAGCATAAATTGGTTTTCTACATTTGACACTCTGTTCTGTTTAGTAATTTAGTTCCTGTGTAACCAAGTTTACATTCCGTGTAGTAGTGATATCTTATGATGTTTCTTTTTCTGTGTGACTTATTTTTTTATTTTTTTATTTATTTTTTTTTTTGCGGTACGTGGGCCTCTCACTGTTGTGGTTTTTCCCATTGCGGAGCACAGGCTCTGGACGCGTAGGCTCAGCGGCCATGGCTCACAGGCCCAGCCGCTCCGCGGCATGTGGGATCTTCCCGGAGCGGGGCACGAACCCATGTCCTCTGCATCGGCAGGCGGACTCTCAACCACTGCGCCACCAGGTAAGCCCTGTGTGACTTATTTCACTTAGAATCATCGTACCGGAATCCACTCATTATCCTGCTACGGGCCTGATGACATAGATTTCATTGCTGAGTGATATTGCATTGTACGTAAGTACCACAACTTCTTTATCCATTTTTCGCTTTTTGCAATATTGAACTTGTACCGTAAACGAGGTTCTTGTAAACAGAGCCATCCCAACCTTTGGGGTGGCTGTGTCTTTTTGATTTTAATTTCCCTAAGCTATAGGACCATAAGTGGAAGTGCCCTAGGCTCTGTTGCTTAGTTGTTTGGATGTTTCAGGAAACACCATACACTTCTCCAGAGTGGCTGTTGGCAATTTACATCTCGCCCATCAGCATAACAAGGCTCCCAGTTCTCCATGGCCTGTCCTGCCTTTCTGGATTTTACTCTTTTTTCAGAAGGCCCTTTGACCGGGGGGCAGTGAGACTTCATTGTAGTGCAGATTTCCTTTGCGAGCTTGCTTGGTTGGCCAGAAAGGGCGTATGCGTTTCTTCCTGAATATATTCAGGAAAGAACGCATACGCCCTTTTTGGCCAAGTGCATCATTGTCGACGTTCTGAGTCTTTTCATATGTTTTCAGTGCAATTCCAGTCTACCTCCTGAAATAGGTTTCCTGCAGTTCTGCCTTGCTCTCAGTGCCTCTTCATAGCCTTACTTCAATATACTTTTGGAAAATAGTTGGCCTTTATAACTCTGCAGGTTTTTGAATTGCAGTGGCCCTTAGCTCCATTTTTCAGCTCTTATTTTTGTGATCTTGCCTCATATCCACAGGATTTCTTCAGGCCCTATTCTTCTTCTGGGGCGCCTTGCTCTGCCTTTGGTTAATTCTTCTTCCTGAATTGAAATTAGAGTGACATGTGCCCATTGAAACCGCTACAGCTATTTTCTCACTGGTTCCCCCTATTCCCATTCATCCTCCGCACTAACTGCAGACTGTGCGATACCGGAACTTAAAGGCATTGACTCTCCATGTGGAGATGTTTTTAGTAAAGTGGCTGGAATGTTGATCCGGAGCCCCAGGAGAGGAAAATGAGGTGCATTTTAGAAACCTTTCCCGATCATATGGTATACCATCCGCTGGATTTCCCATGCATGGTTTAGCTGTAGGAAGATTCCCTTCAACTTGGAGTGTTGGGACCCTTGGAATAAGTAGCATGAAGTATTGCATTAAACTTTCGGCAGTTGCTCACCAAAGCTCTCCAATCCTTTCAGCCCCAAGTGTCCAGCCTTATGTCTTATCCAGCTGTGGGTTTATATGTGGTCATTCCAGGTTGCATCACAGCCCCTGAGCGAATTTTGTAAGAATTTTTCTCTCTTTCATTGTTTCTGCGTTTTGGTTTTAAAATTTATTTCTATAATGGGGTTTAGCTCATTTTCACTGCTGTGTTTGTGCCGCTCTGCTCACACTTGATTCCCTTATGGAGATATATCAATACATGGGTTTTAAGATTCTTATTACTCAGATATATTTCTCTGCGGTTTATAGGGTGTGTTGAGGCCAGTTCATTGAGCAAGGTGTAGATCTTGTCTGATACCTATTTGGTTTATTGAACGGTATCTGTGCTAATTTCAAACTCTGGTTTTATGCATCACCCCACCTCTCCTTTCCCCTTAAGCTGACATAAGTGTGTTTTCTAAATGTGAGACACTGTTCTGTTTTGTAATTCATTTTTTGTGCAGCCATATTTATCCTCCCTCTATAAGTGATATCTTATGATATGTTTCTTTTTCTGTTTGACTTATTTCAAGTAGTATTATCGGACCTCAATCCACTCTTTATCCTTCTACTAGCCTTATTACATTGATTTCATGGTGAAGAGATATTCCATTGTACATAAGTACCACATTTTCTTTATCCATTGTTCTCTTTCCTGGGATATTTAAGGTGTACTGAAGTTGAGGTTCTTGTAAACAGAGTAGCCCTAAACTGTGGTGTGCTTGTGTCTTGTTGATTTTTAGACTTCCCTAGATATACTCCCGTGATTGGAAGTGCCCTATGCTCTGTCGCTCTGTTTTTTAGATGATTTAGGAACCACCATACACTTCTCCAGAGTGGCTCTCGGCAGTTCACACACTGTCCATCAGCGTATAAAGGCTCCCTGTTCTCCATGGCCTGTCCTGCATTTCTGGTTTTTACAATTTTTTCGGATGGCCCTTTTGACCGGTGGGAAATGAGACTTCTTTGTTGTGCACATTTGCATTGCTTGCTTGCTTGGTTGCCCATAAAGTGCGTATGCGTTTTTTCCTGGATATATTCAGGAAAAAACGCATACTCCCTTTTGGGCCAACTGCATCATTGTCGAAATTCTGCCGCTTTTCATGTGCTTTAAAGGCGAGTCCAATCTATCTCTTGAAATCTGTTTCTTGCAATTCTGTCTTGCATTCAGATCCTCTTCTTTGCCTTACCTCAACATATTTTTGGACGTTAGTTTTCATTTATAACTCTGCAGGTTTGTGAATTGCAGTGACCCTGAGCTCCATTTTTTAAGTTGCTCTTTTGTGAGCTGGCCTCAAAACCGCAGGATTGCTTCAGGCCCTATTTTGGCTCCGGCGAGGCGGGCTGAGCCTTTTTTTAATTCTTATTCTTAATGGGAAATTAGAGTGACATGTGCCCGTCCAAACCCCTACAACTATTCTCTCATTGGTTCCCCCTGTTCCCGTTCATCCTCCTCACAATTTGCAAAATGTGTGAAACAGAAGTTTAAATGTGCTGATTCTCTAAGTGGGGAGATTCTAAGTAACGTGGCTGGAATGATGAACAGGAGCACCAGGAGAGGATAAATGAGGTGCATTTTAGACACATCTCCCGATCACATGGTGTACAGTCCTCTGGGTTTTCCATGCATGTTTTAGCTGTAGGAAGATTCCTTGAACCTGCAGATTTGGGACCCATTGAATGGGTACCAGGTAGTATTACTTTAAAGGGTGTGCATTTCCTCACCCAACCTCACATTTCTCTTAGCGCGAACAGTTTCCAGCCTTATGTCTCATCCTGCTGTGGGTCTAGATGTGTTCAATCCATGTTGCATCACCGTCCCTGAGGAAAAGTTGTAAGAGGTTTTCTCTGTCTCTCTGTCGTTTATTTTTTTCAATTTATTACTATGTTGTTTACAGCTGATTTTCAAAGCTCTGTTTCTTGCTGCTGTACATCCACTTGATTCACGTACAGAGAGACATCAATAATTTCTTTTTCAGATTCTTACCAGTCATAGATATTCTTTTCCGGTGACTTGAGTGTGCTGAGTGCAGTTCTTTTAGCTACCGTGTAGGCCTTGTTGATTATCAGTTTGGTATTTGGAATGGTATCTTTGCTAATTTCAACCTCCTGGATGATGCCTCACCCCTCCCCACCTTTCCCGTTTAGCAGCCTTACGCGTGTTTTCTACATATTTATGTCACTTAGAATGATCATACGTAACTCCTCCGGAGTTGTTACAACTGGCCATATTTCATTGATTTCCAGGCTGAGTAATATTCCACTCTACATAAGTACCACATCTCTATCCATTTTTTCCCTCCAGAGACATTTAAGTTATATCCTAGTCGAGGATCTTTTAAACAGAGAAGCAGTAAACATTGGGGTGCCTGTGTCCTCTCGATTTTTGTTTTTCCCAAGATATACGCCCATGAGTGCAAGTGCCCTATGCTCTGTAGCTCATTTTTTAGATGCTTTAGTAAACACAATACACTTCTCCAGAATGGCCGTTGGCAATATACATTTCCACTATAAGCCTCACAGGGCTCCCTCTTCTCCTTGCCCTGTCCTGCATTTCTGGCGTTTACACTTTATGAGGATGGCTCTTCTGACTGATGCGAAGTGATATCTTTTGTAGTATTGATTTCCAGTGCCCACCTGTTTGGTTGGCTAAAAAAGTGTATGCCCTTTTCTTGAATATATACAGAAAAAAACGCATACAGCCTTTTTGGCCAACTGCAATGTCGGCAATGTTCAGCCCCTTTTCTTGTGCTTAATGGCGAGTCCTTTCTACCTCCTCAAATCCCTTTCCTGCCATTCTCCCTTGCTTGCCAATCCTCTTCTCTGACTTTCCTCAAGACATTTTTCAGTGATAGATATTTTCAACTCTGCAGTTTCGTGAATTTTACTGCCCCTGAGTTCCATTGTTCAACTTGTGTTTATGGGAACTGGCCACAAAGCAGTGGGATTTCCTCAAGCCCTATACTGTTTCCATGGGCAACCCTAGCCTTTGGTCAATTCATCTTCCTGATTGGAAATTAGAGTGACATGTGCCTGTCTGAACACCTAGGACTTGTCTCTCATTGTTCCTCATCCTTCCGCTTCATCCTCTGGACAAATTCCAAACTGTACGCAACAGGATGTTGACAGTGTTGACATCTCCAAGTGGGGAGACTGTTAGTAAAGACGCTGGAGGGGTGAACCCGAGCACCAGGAGATGAGGAGATGAGATGCCTTTTCCAAACTCTTCCCGATCAGACGGTATACCATCCTCTGGATGTGACAGACATGTTTTAGCAGTAGGAAGAGTCCCATTCATGTAAGGAGAACACCAGGGCTTTTTCAAAATCAGTGTCTCCCCGAAACCCAAACTGGGGAGTTTTTTAAGCTACGGCTACACATATGTTCATTAAGGGCCTTGGGAAGTAGGCAGAGTCCAAACTTTAGATGACTGAAGTCTTCAGGGTCAGAAGCACTCACCACCGGCTTCCCTTAGGTTACACTTTAACTGTCATTGATAGATGATGTCAATAAAAATATCTATTCTTTTTCCGATTATTTCCCCTTATAGGTTATTGCACAATATTGAGTGTAGTTCCCTGTGCTATACAGTAGTTCCTTGTTGATGATCTATTTTATACATAGCAGTGTGTATGTGTTAATTCCAAACTGTTAATTTATCCCTCCTCCCACCTTTCCCCTTTGGTAATAATAAATTATAAGATTTTATACTTCTCAGAAATGGGGGAGCTGAAAGAGAGGTATCATTTTCAATGGAAAAGCATTTAAAACAAGATTGAAGCTTTAACCAAGATTATTAGATGTACATCCTTGGAAAGAAATCACTTCATTTCTCTAATATTGACCTGACAAATAAGACAAACCTTTTCACTGAACTTGCTTATAATAAAGTGATGGAAATATCAAATGGAAGTGTTAGAAACATCTTATTTTACCCGAGCCTTATAAACTGTTCTATGTTAACTACAGTTTGGCTCACACATCTGTTCACTGAAGTTACAATAGTCTCAATTTCTGTTACTGATCCTCCAGAGTGGACCCCAACAAGGGTCCCCCTGCCCAGTGTCATTGGGGCCAACAGATCGAGACTGAGTTTGGTTCCCAAGCAAAGGAAACTTTATATTTTCATCAGAGAATGGAGAGGTGAGAGCATGCACTACCCCGTGGGCTGTGGGCTGGGCTGCTGTGTAGAGATCCTGTCAGAGTCAGTGGGAGGGAGGGGGCGGAGCTCTCAAGGGCCGGGTTGGCTGCAGCTCAGGCTCTATATCTCGGAGTCTGCACTGGGCCCCAGGAGCTGAGGTGTCGACCCAGCCATTCTGCACCAGGAAATCTGGTCTGAAGTGCCGGGTGTGGAACCTCTGCATGCGGGACCCTAGGAGCACGTGAAATTAGACAAAGCACAAAGGATAAAAAAGGTCAGACTTGACTTTATTGCCCACATTCTATTTTTATCTCCCAGGGATTTTTAATGGGCTTTGCTGGGGACAAACCCCTCCTCTGCCTTTTGTCCCGTTCCTCATTCTTGGAGTGCTGAGGGTGCAGACCCTTCTTCTGTAACTGCTGAGTGCTGAGTTGGGAGCCCTCATACCAGGGGACGAGGGTCAGAACTTCTCCCCAGCAGCCTCCAGGTGACGTTGATTGGCCCCAGGACCCCTGCCTCCCTGCTCGTCCGCCTGAGCACCAGCATTGGAAGTGTTATAGATTCTAATGACCTTTAAGGGTCCAGGAAAGAGATGTGCAGAGACGCTGTGGGGGCCGGTTTCACCCCGCCCCACATTTGTTCGGCCACCTTAGGCTGACCGTTTCTGCCAGCCTAGATGCTCTGACCAGTAGTCTGCTCTTTCTTCAATTAGGCCCCTGAATTAACGTAAAAACAGCACCAGGTGTCAGAGCCCTGCCCGCTCAACTCCCAGACAGTCCAGGGTCAGTGGTGATCAAGGACCATGATGGCCACTGAGTCAACAGCCTTTTGAAGTAAACAGGAGTCCAGCCGGTCTTATTGGCCACCATCATCACGGTGTCTGTAGGCTTTTCTATGGTGACGGTGTGATATACGGTTCCCCCGCCAAGATTATTAGCTCCCCTCCGGGTGCAGGAAGTCCTGCAAGCAGTAGTCTACTCCTTCGGGACACACTATTGTTGTTTTATGAGAGAAACTCCAGGTCAAGTGATGTTCACACGAGTCGTCATGGTGCCCTGTTGCCCCCGGTTATCTCTCTGGATGTTGGAGTTGGAGGGCCTCCTTACTCGAGGTCGGTGTGCCCACGGAGCGAACCCTGCAACTTCAGGGCATGGTTGGTGATTAGGATCACCACGTGGGGTCCTTTTCCCTTAGGAGGGAGGTGGCCTTTTGGGCTGCTGATTTCCAGGTTTTTAGATACCGCCAGTATCTTGGCCAGATGTGGCAGTGGGCCAAGCCCCTTGGTGACTGTAGTTTATCCTACCTGGATGGCATTCTTGCGTTGTTCCATTTCAAGTGGTCCCAGTTTTTGCACTAATTCTCCAATGGCGATTCACCTTTCACCGGGAATGGAAAGGTCAAAGGGTTTAGCTCAATTAGGGAGTTCCAGGGCAAGGGTCTGAATTGACTGCTCTTTCCATTCTTGAAAGGCCACTTCTGGATTCTGTTCAAAAGGATCATCATCTTTTCCTTTCAGTGTTTCATATAGAGGCCCAGCTAGTAGACTGTAGTTAGGGATCCAGAAGCAGCAAACCCTGGCCTCCCCAGGAACCCCTAAGCTGTCTTCTAGTTTTAGAAAGGGGTAAGGCTGCAAATGGTTTCTTCCCTTTCCTGGGATGGGCTTCTCTGACCTTGTGTGAGAATGAAGCCCAGGCAGGTCACTGCAGTCTGTGATATTTGAGCTTTTTCTTGGACAACTTCTATCCTTTATTGGCTTGGTAGTTCAGAGGCCTCCTTAGTAGGGCTGGCGATCAGAATGTCATCTGCATATTGAAGGAGGGTTTCCTTTTCCAGAGGTAGAACTTTTCGGTCGTTAGCTAAGCTTTCCCCAAAGATGGTGTGGGAATTTTTGAACCCTTGGGGCAAGACGGCCCGGAAGTATTGTTTTAGTTGTATGTTGAGTCCTGCCACTCACAAACCAAAATTTCTTGTGACTCTGGGACTAATGGAATACAAAAGAAGGCATCATTGAAGACTAATACAGAATACCATGTCCTGGTGGTTGGTAGAATGACCAGCAGGGTGTAGGGATCAGGAGCAACTGGAGGTATATCCTCGGTGGCTTCACTGACTGTCCTGACATCCTTTACCAGGTCCCCAGCAGCCCATGGGGCTCTCGTGGTCAGGCCAATCCCAGGATATGGAGCTCTCCTGGGCAGGTACCCCACCCCCAACCCAGCCCACGGGGCTCTCATGGTCAGGCCCCTCCCAGGATACAGAGCTACCCTTGCAGGTACCGTGGCAGGGCTGGGCACACAGGAACCGTGCACATAGCCCTCATTGAAGAGCACCCCCAGCTCACCTGTCGCTCAGAGCTGACACAGAGCACCTCAGAGCAGGACTTGAACTAACAAACAGCAGCTCCGACAGGTCTGTGACCCTGGGCATCACTCTGTGTGGCCTCCCTCCACCTGGTCTTCCAGAGACTTCCACTGCACCCAGGGCACCAGGCCTCTGTCTCCAACCACCACCCACCCCTCCTCTCCCTGACTCCTGGGTTCCTCTCATTAGGAGAGGGTTTTCTTGAAGTTGTCTCCCACTCATGGGCCAGATAAAATGATTAGAAAACAAGCCAAAGCTGCAGCCCCTTGTCTATCCTGACTCTCAGGAGCCCACACCTGTTCCTTGGACCTGGCCGGTTCAGCAAGTTCCATTTTCTGCAACTGTGAGCCCCTGAGGGGTGATGATTGGCTGACCTGGGCAGCCTTACCATGCCGGCCAGCCCTCCCCAGGTGTGCCTGGGTTGAGATCAATATAAATACCACTCCAGGCAGCAAAAGCCCCTGCAGCTGTGCCTGACGCCATTTTCTCTGCCCTGTCAGCAGTCTCGGGGCTGGGCTGGTGGGAGGGAGTGAGAGGCCACGGCTTTGTGGGTGGCCCAGTGTGAGTGGGGCTCTGCTGGACTTTCTGCAGCAGTTGCCAGGCTGCCACCTGCTAAAGAAGAGGATGTGTCACCCATACCTGCTGCTGGAATTTCTCCCTGGGCAGAGGTGAGGAAGGAAAAAAGCAGTGGGGGCAGGGACAGGACGGGTATCTCAGGCAGGGAAATGGAAATCTTCCAGAAGAGCACCCAGGGCCAGGACCATCCTGGCTGGCCTGCAGGCACCAAGTCAGCTGGCATGCTGTCACTCGTGTGGCTCCATGGCCCTTCCTCTAGGCTTTCAAGTCCTTGTATATATTCAGGTGTTTTACCTGGGAAGGGCGGGAACAGTTCAGCAGCAACTGGCCTGGGGTTCAGCTCACGTTTACTCACAGATGCCTCGGCACGGTGCCCCAGCTTTGCAATGAGGACGCTTGTTGTGTGGGGGCTGCTGGCTGAATGGGAGACGATTCCCCACCACTGACCAACTTCAGAATTGTTTACAACTGGAGCAAGTGCCCTGATACGGTTTTCCTCTGAGTAACTGGTGGGTTCTGTTTTTTTTTTTCTCTTTTTCGTTTTTGGTTCAAGGTAGATTTTATTCCTCTTTTTTGTATTTACAGATATAAGCATGGAAATAATTTATTCATATAAATACATGTATGTGAAGGGAATAATTGTTTTTTCTGTTTTATTTTTTAAATTTTATTTCTTTTTAATTTTGAATTTTATTTTATATTTTTATACAGCAGCTTCTCATTGGTTATCTATTTTATACATATAAATGTTTACATGCCAATCCCAATCTCTCAACTCCTCCCACCACCACCCCTCCAAGAGCTTTCCCCCCTTGTTGTCCATACGATTGTTGTCTACATCTGTTGCTCTATTTATGCCTTGCAAAATGGTTAATCTGTACAGTTTTTCTAGGTTCCACATATATGCATGAATATACAAGATTTGTTTTTCTCTTTCTGACTTACTTCACTCTGTATGACAGTCTCTAGATCCATCGACGTCTCTACAAATGACCCAATTTCATTCCTTTCATGGCTTAGTAATATTCCATTTTATATATGTACCACATCTTTATGCATTCGTCTGTCTGTGGGCATTTAGGTTGCTTCCATTACCTCGATATTGTAAATAGTGATGCAATGAACATTGCGGTGAATGTCTCTTTTTGATTTATGGTTTTGTCTGGGTATATGTCCAGTCCTGGGATTGCTGTATCATATGGTAATTCTATTATTAGTTTCTTAAGAAACTCCATATTGTTCTCCATAGTGACTGTATCAATTTATATTCCCAACAATAGTGGAAGAGGCTTCCTTTTCTCCACACCCTTTCCAGCATTTGTTGTTTGTAGATTTTCAGATGATGCCCATTCTAACAGGTGTGAGGTGATACCTCATTGTTGAGTCCATTTCGTTGAGCAAGGGGTAGGTCTTGTCTATTACGTATTTGGCTTATGGAACGGTATCTGTGCTAATTTCAAACTCTGGTTTTATGCAGCACCCCAACTCACCTTTCCCCTTAAGCAAGCATAAGTTGGTTTTCTAAACTTGAGACCCTGTTCTGTTTTGTAATTCAGTTCATGTGTAGCCAAGTTTACATTCCGTGCATTAGTGATACCTTATGATGTTTCTTTTTCTGTGTGACTTATTTCACTTAGAATCATCATGCCTCAATCCACTCATTATGCTGGTACAGGCCTGGTGACACAGATTTCATTGCTGAGTGGTATTCTGTTGTACATAAGTACCGCAACTTCTTTATCAATTATTTGTTCTCTGGGATATTTAACTTGTACTGTAGAAGAGGCTCCTGTAAACAGAGCCGTTGTAAATTTTGGGGTGGCTGTGTCTTTTTGATTTTAATTTCCCTAAGCTATAGGACCATAAGTGGAAATGCCCTAGACCCTGTTGCTTTGTTTTTCAGATGTATCAGGAAACACCACACACTTCTCCAGAGTGGCTGTTGGCAATGTACATCCCGCCCATCAGCATAACAAGGCTCCTTTTTCCCCATGGCCTGTCTTGCCTTTCTGGATTTTACACTTTTCTCAGATGGCCCTTTAGACCGGGGGGAAGTGACACTTCATAGTAGTTCGGATTTCCATTGCAAGCTTGCTTGGTTTGCCAAAAAGGGCGTATGTGTTTTTTCCTGAATATATTCAGGAACAAACTCATACGCCCTTTGTTGCCAAGTGCATCATTGTCGATGTTCTGCCTCTTTTCCTATGCTTTAAATGCAAATCCAGTCTACCTCCTGAAATCGGTTTCCTGCAATTCTGCCCCGCTTTCAAGTCCTCTTCGCAGCCTTACTTCAATATATTTTTGGACGTTATCTGTCATTTATAACTCTGCAGGTTTGTGAATTACAGGGCCCCTGAGCTCCTTTCTTCAACTCGCTTTCTTGTGAGCTGGCCGCAAACCCGCAAGACTGCTTCAGGCCCTAATCTGCTTCTGGCAGGGCACGCTGAGCCTTTGGTTAATTCCTCTTCCTGGTGGGAAATGAGTGTTAAATATGCCCGTCCAGACACCTACCTCACTCTCAACCCCTTGGTGATGTGGGTCCTCTGGTTTGTGGCCACTTTTGCTGGGTTCCTCACCTTTCGATGATGTGGCCCCACTAGTGTGAGGACACTCCTGCTTGGTTCTCATCCACGTGGTTATGTGGACCCCCTGGTGAGAGTCTGTTCCTGGCTTTGTTCCTCACCCACCTGTGAGGGAGACCCTCTGCTGATAGGTCACTCTTGCATGGCTGGCACACATTGCCTTGGTGAAGTCAGCCGTGTGGTGGCAGTTGGAGCGTGCTGGGAATCTCTTCCCCCCGGTGATGAGGGCCCTCTTGCATCAGGCCCTGACTGCTGGGCTCACCAACTTTTCTTAGTGAGCCCAGTGATGCTTTGGCACTCCTCTTAGGATCCCATCTCCATGGGGATGTGGGCCTTCTGCTCTGAGGTCCCAACGGCTGGGTTGTTCACATTTTCATGATGTGGGCTCTCTGGTGTTAGTTCACAGAAGCCTGGATCCCATAGCCTCTGTGCTCTTGGCCGCCTGCTGGGAGGTTCCAACTGCTGGATTCCTCACTTTTTTAAATTTTTGGGCCCTCTGTTGTGAGGATCCTCCTGCCTGCCTCACTCCCAGCCCCTTCGTGATGTGTGTCGTCTGGTTTGAGGCCACATGTGCTGGGTTCCTCACCTTTCGATGATGTGGGACCAATGGTCTTAGGAGACTCCTGCCTGGTTCACATCCCCTTGGTGATGTGGGCCCTCTGTTGAGAGTCTGATCCTGGCTGGGTTCCTCACCCATCTGTGAGGTGGGCCGTCTGATGTGAGGTCACTCTTGCCTGGCTTGCTCACCTCGCCTTGTGGACATGAGCCCTCTGGTGGCACTTGGAGCCTGCTGGGAGCCTCCTCTCCTCGGTGATGAGGGCCCTCTGGCATCAGGCCCTAACTGCTGGGCTCCCCACATTTTGTGATGTGTGCCCAGTGGTGCGAGGACACTCCAGCCAGGTTCACATCCCCATTGGGGTGTGGGCCTTCTGCTCTGAGGTCCCAAAGCCTGGGTTGCTCACAGTTTCATGATGTGGGCTCTCTGCTGTTAGTTCACTCCTGCCTGCATCCCATAGCTTCTGTGCTCTGGACCGCCTGCTGGGAGGTTCCAACTGCTGGATTCCTCACCTTTCTTATTCTTTGGGCCCTCTGTTTTTAGGCTACTCCTGCCTGCCTCACTCCCGTTCCCTTTGTGATATGTGTCCTCTGATTTGAGGCCACATGTGCTGGGTTCCGCACCTTTCGATGATGTGACCCCACTGGAGGGAAGACAGTCCTGACTGGTTCCCATCCCCTTGCTGATGTGGGCCCTCAGGTGAGTGTCTGATCCTGGCTGGGTTCCTCACCCTTCTGTGAGGTGGGCCCTCTGCTGTGAGGTCACTCCTGCCTGGCTGGCACACGTCACCTTGGAGACGTGAGCCCTCTGGTGGCAGTTGGAGCGTGCAGGGCGCCTCCTCCTCTCGGTGATGACGGCCCTCTGGCGTCAGGCCCTAAATGGTGGGCTCCCCACATTTTCTGATGTGCGCCCAGTGGTGTGAGGACACTCCAGCCAGGTTCCCATTCCCATGGGGATGTGGTCCTTCTGCGCTGAGGTCTCAACTCCTGGGTTGCTCACAGTTTTGTGATGTGGGCCCTCTGCTGTGAGTTCACTGTGGCCTGGATCCCATAGCCTCGGTGTTCTGGGCCGCCTGCTGGAAGGTCTAAATGCTGGAATCCTCACGTTTTTTATATTATGTGCCCTGTGTTGTGAGGCTACTCCTGCCTGCCTCACTCCAAGGCCCTTGGTGATGTGGGTCCTCTGGTTTGAGGACACATGTGCTGGGTTCCTCACCTTAAGATGATGAGGCCCCACTGGTGTGAGGATAATCCTGACTGGGTCCCATCCCCTTTGTGATGTGGGCCCTCTGGTGAGAGTCTGATCCTGGCTGGGTTCCTCACCCATCTGTGAGGTGGGCCCTCTACTATCAGGTAACTCTTGCCTGGGTTGCTCACCTCGCCTTGTTGACATGAGCCCTCTGGTGGCAATTGGACCCTGCTGGGAGCCTCCTCAGCTCTGTGATGAGGGCCCTCTGACGTCAGGCCCTAACTGCTGGGCTCCCCAACTTTTCTTAGTGAGCCCAGTGTTGCTCAAGCACTCCTCTTAGGTTCCCATCCCCATGGGGATGTGGGCCTTCTGCTCTGAGGTTCCAACGGCTGGGTTGATCACAATTTCATGATGTGGGCTCTCTGGTGTTAGTTCACTGTGGCCTGGATCCCATAGCCTCTGTGGTCTTGGCTGCCTGCTGGGAGCTTCCCACTGCTCGATTCCTCAACTTTTGTATTCTATGGGTCCTGTGTTGTGATGCTCCTCCTGCCTGCCTCACTCGCAACCCCTTCGTGATGTGGGTCTTCTGGTTTGAGGCCACATGTGCTGGGTTAGGCAACTTTCAATGATGTGGCCCCACTGGTGTGAGGACACTCCTGCCTGGTTCCCATCCCCTTGGTGATGTGGGCCTTCTGGTGACAGTCTTATCCTGGCTGGGTTCCTCACTCTTCTGTGAGGTAGGCCCTCTGCTGTGAGGTCAATCCTGCCTGACTTGCACACATCACCTTGGCGATGTGGGCCCTCTGTTGGCACATGGAACCTGCTGGGAGCCTCCTGCCCTCGGTGATGACGGCCCTCTAGCATCAGGCTCTAACTGCTGGGCTCCCCACGTTTTCTGATGTGAGCCCAGTGATGCCAGGACACTCCTGTCAGGTTCCCATCCCCATGGGGATGTGGGCTTTCTGCTCTGAGGTCCCAATGCCTGGGTTGCTCACAGTTTCATGATGTGGGCTCTCTGCTGTTAGTTCACTCCTGCCTGCATCCCATAGCTTCTGTGCTCTCGGCCGCCTGCTGGGAGGTTCCAAATGCTGGATTCCTCACTTTTTTTATTCTTTGGGCCCTCTGTTTTTAGGCTACTCCTACCTGCCTCACTCCCATCCCCTTTGTGATGTATGTCCTCTGATATGAGGCCACATGTGCTGGGTTCCTCACCTTTCGATGATGTGGCCCCACTGGTGGGAGGACAGTCCTGACTGGTTCCCATCCCCTTGGTGTTGTGGGCCCTCTGGTGAGAGTCTCATCCTGCCTCGGTTCCTCACCCTTCTGTGAGATAGGCCCTCTGCTGTGAGGTCACTACTGCCTGGCTGGTGCATGCCACCTTGTAGACGTGGGCCCTCTGTTGGCAGTTGGAACCTGCTGGGAGTCTCCTCCCCTCAGTTATGAGGGCCCCCTGGCATCAGGCCCTAACTGCTGGGCTCCTAACATTTTCTGATATGTGCTAAGTGGTGCAAAGCCACTCCTGCCAGGTTCCCATCCCAATGGGGATGTGGGCCTTCTGTTCTGAGGTCCCAACAGCTGGGCTGCTCACAGGTTCATGATGTGGGCCCTCTGCTGTGAGTTCACTGCGGCCTGGATCCCATAGCCTCGGTGCTCTGGGCCACTTGCTGGGAGGTTCCAACTGCTGGATTCCTCAACTTTTATATTCTATGGACCCTGTGTTGTGAGGCCAGTCCTGCCAGCCTCATTCCGAACCCCTTGGTGATGTGGTTCCTCTGGTTTGAGGACACATGTGCTGGGATCCTCACCTTTCGATGATGTTGTCCCACTGGTGTGGGGACACTCCTGCCTGGTTCCCATCCCCTTGGTGATGTGGGCCCTCTGGTGAGAGTCTGATCCTGGCTGTGTTCCTCACCCTTCTGTGAGGTGGGCCCTCTGCTGTGAGGTCACTCCTGCCAGGCTGGCACACATCACCTTGGCGACGTTGGCCCTCTGGTGGCAGCTGGAGCCTGCTGGGAGCCTCCTCCTCTCGGTGATGAGTGCCCTCTAGCGTCAGGCCCTAACTTCTGAGCACCCCACGTTTTCTGATGTGAGCCCAGTGATGCCAGGACACTCCTGTCATGTTCCCATCACCATGGGGATGTGGGCCTTCTGCTCTGAGGTCCCAATGTCTGGGTTGCTCACAGTTTCATGATGTGGGCTGTCTGGTGTTAGTTCACTCTGGCCTGGATCCTCTAGCCTCTGTGCTCTGGGCCGCCTGCTGGGAGGTTCCAACTGCTGGATTCCTCACCTTTCTTATTTTTGGGCCCTCTGTTATGAGGCTCCTCCTGCCTGCCTCACTCCCAGCCCCTTGGTGATGGGTGTCCTATGGTTTGAAGCCACATGTTCTGGGTTCCTCACCTTTAGATGATGTGGCCCTACTCATGTGAGGACACTCCTGCCTGGTTCCAATCCATTTGGTGATGTGGGCCCTCTGGTGCGAGTCTGATCCTGACTGGGTTCGTCACACTTCTCTGAGGTGGGCCCTCTGCTGTGAGGTCATTCGTGCCTGGTTGGCACACATCGCCTTGGCGACGTCAGCCCTCTGGTGGCAGTTGGAGCCTGCTGGGAGCCTCCTTCCCTTGGTGATGAGGGTCCTCTGGCGTCAGGCCCTAACTGCTGGTCGCCCAAAATTTTCTGATACGTTCTCAGTGGTGCGAGGACACTCCTACCAGAATTCCATCCCCATGGGGATGTGGGCCTCCTGCTCTGAGGTCCCAATGGCTGGGTTGCTCAGTTTCATGACATGGGCCCTCTTCTGTGAGTTCACTGTGGCCTGGATCCCATGGCCTCGGTGCTCTGGGCCGCCTGCTGGGAGGTTCCAACTGCTGGATTCCTCACTTTTTTATTCTATGGGCCCAGTGTTGTGAGACTACTCCTGCCTGCCTCACTCCGAGGTCCTTGGTGATGTGGGTCCTCTGGTTTGAGGACACATGTGCTGAGTACCTCAGCTTTTGATGATGTGGCCCCACTGATGTGAAGACACTCCTGCCTGGTTCCCATCCCCTTGGTGATGTGGGCCCTCTGGTGAGAGTCTGATGTTGGCTGGGTTTCTCACCCTTCTGTGAGGTGGGACCTCTGCTGTGAGGTAACTCCTGCCTGGCATGCTCACGTTGCCTTGGCAATGTGAGCCCTCAGGTGGCAGTTGGAGCCTGCTGGGAATCTCCTCCCCTCAGGTATGAGAGCTCTGGATAAAACACATATGCCCTTTTTTGCCAAGTGCATTATTTTCCAAGTTCTGTCTCTTTTCCTATGCTTTAAGAGCTACTCCCGTGTACGTTCTGAAATCAGTTTCCAGCAATTCTGCCCCGCATTCAAGTCCTCTTCGCAGCCTTACTTCAGTATAATTTTGGATGATAGCTGTCATTTATAACTCCGCAGGTTTCTGAATTACAGTGCCCCTGAGCTCCTTTCTTCAACTCGCTTTCTTGTGAGCTGGCCGCAACACCGCAGGATCTCCTCAGGCCCTAATCTAGTTCCAGCATGGCACGCGGAGCCTTTGGTTCATTTATCTTCCTGGTGGGAAATGAGAGTTAAATTTGCCCGTCCAGACACCTACAGATAGTCTCCCATTGCTTCTCCTTATTCCTGTTCATCTTCCGAAGAAATTGCAAACTGGGCCAAACAGGAGGTTAAAGGCACTGACTCTCCAAGTGGGGAGAGTGTTAGTAAAGCGTCTGGAATGTTGCACCCGAGTACCAGGGGACGAAAACTGAGACACATTTGAACACGTTTCCCGAACACACGGTGGATCATACACTCCGTTCCACATGCATGTTTTAGCTGAAGGAAGAATCCCTTAAACCTGGAGAGTTGAGACCCATGGAATGGGTACCATGCAATATGACTTCAAAGGGTCTGCATTTGCTCACCGAACCTCACCAATCCTATCACTGCTGCGTTTATGCTGCTGTACAGACGCTTGATTCTCTTTCGGAGACATATAAATTCAAAGGTTTTAAGATTCTTACTAGTCAGGTATATTCTTAGGCGTTTAATATGGGGTGTTGAGTCCACTTCGTTGAGCAAGGAGTAGCTCTTGTCTATTACATATTTGGCTTATGGAACGGTATCTGTGCTAATTTCAATCTCTGGTTTCATGCAGCACCCCAACTCACCTTTCCCCTTAAGCAAGCATAAGTTGGTTTTCTACATTTGAGACCCTGTTCTGTTTTGTAATTCAGTTCCTGTGTAGCCAAGTTTACATTCCGTGTATTAGGGATATCTTATGATGTTCCTTTTTCTGTGTGACTTATTTCACTTAGAATCATCGTACCTGAATCCACTCATTATGCTGCTACGGTCCTGATGACATAGATTTCATTGCTGAGTGATATTGCATTGTACGTAAGTACCACAACTTCTGTATCCATTTTTCGCTTTCTGTGATATTGAACTTGTACCGTAAACGAGGTTCTTGTAAACAGAGCCGTCCCAAACTTTGGGGTGGCTGTGTCTTTTTGATTTTAATTTCCCTAAGCTATAGGACCGTAAGTGGAAGTGCCCTAGGCTCTGTTGCTTGTTTTTTGGATGTTTCAGGAAACACCATACACTTCTCCAGAGTGGCTGCTGGCAATTTACATCCCGCCCATCAGCATAACAAGGCTCCCAGTTCTCCATGGCCTGTCCTGCCTTTCTGGATTTTACACTTTTTTCAGATGGCCCTTTTGACCGGGGGGCAGTGAGACTTCATTGTAGTGCAGATTTCCTTTGCAAGCTTGCTTGGTTGGTCAAAAAGGGCGTATGCGTTTTTTCCTGAATATATTCAGGAAAAAACGCATATGCCCTTTTTGGCCAAGTGCATCATTGTGGACGTTCTGCCTCTTTTCCTATGCTTTACATGGAATTCCAGTCTACCTCCTGAAATCGGTTTCCTGCAATTCTGCCCCGCTTTCAACTCCTCTTGGCTGCCTTACTTCAATATATTTTTGGAAGATAGCTGTCATTTATAACTCTGCATGTTTGTGAATTACAGTGCCCCTGAGCTCCTTTCTTCAACTCGCTTTCTTGTGAGCTGGCCGCAACACCACAGGATTGCTTCACGCCCTAGTGTGGTTCCGGCACGGCATGCTGAGCCTTTGGTTAATTCCTCTTCCTGGTGGGAAATGAGAGTTAAATTTGCCCGTCCACACACCTCCAGCTAGTCTCTCATTGGTTCTCCCTATTCCTGTACATTTTCCACAGAAATTGCACACTGGGCCAAACAGGAGTTTAAAGGCACTGACTCTCCAAGTGGGGAGAGTGTTAGTAAAGCGTCTTGAATGTTGCACCCGAGTACCAGGGGACGAAAACTGAGACACATTTGAACACGTTTCCCGATCACACGGTGGATCATACTCTGGGTTCCACATGCATGTTTTAGCTGAAGGAAGAATCCCTTAAACCTGGAGAGTTGAGACCCATGGAATGGGTACCATGCAATATGACTTCAAAGGGTCTGCATTTGCTCACCGAACCTCACCAATCCTATCACTGCTGCGTTTATGCCGCCGTACACACGCTTGATTCTCTTTCGGAGACATATAAATGCGTAGGTTTTAAGATTATTTCTAGTCAGGTATATCCTTAGGCGTTTAATATGGGGTGTTGAGTCCACTTCGTTGAGCAAGGAGTAGCTCTTGTCTATTGCATATTTGGCTTATGGAACGATATCTGTGCTAATTTCAATCTCTGGTTTCATGCAGCACCCCAACTCACCTTTCCCCTTAAGCAAGCATAAGTTGGTGTTCTACATTTGAGACCCTGTTCTGTTTTGTAATTCATTTCTTGTGTAGCCAAGTTTATATTCCGTGTAGTAGTGATATCTTATGATGTTTCTTTTTCTGTGTGACTTATTTCACTTAGAATCATCGTACCTGAATCCACTCATTATGCTGCGACGGGCCTGATGACAAGATTTCATTGCTGAGTGATATTGCATTGTACGTGAGTACCACAACTTCTTTATCCATTTTTCGCTTTTGTGATATTGAACTTGTACCGTAAACAAGATTCTTGTAAACAGAGCCGTCCCAAACTTTGGGGTGGCTGTGTCTTTTTGATTTTAATTTCCCTAAGCTATAGGACCATAAGTGGAAGTGCCCTAGGCTCTGTTGCTTGTTTTTTAGATGTTTCAGGAAACACCATACACTTATCCAGAGTGGCTGTTGGCAATTTACATCCCGCCCATCAGCATAACAAGGCTCCCAGTTCTCCATGGCCTGTCCTGCCTTTCTGGATTTTACACTTTTTTCAGATGGCCCTTTTGACCGGGGGGCAGTGAGACTTCATTGTAGTGCAGATTTCCTTTGAAAGCTTGCTTGGTTGGCCAAAAAGGGCGTATGCGTTTTTTCCTGAATATATTCAGGAAAAAACGCATACGCCCTTTTTGGCCAAGTGCATCATTGTGGACGTTCTGCCTCTTTTCCTATACTTTACATGCAATTCCCGTCTACCTCCTGAAATCGGTTTCCTGCAATTCTGCCCCGCTTTCAAGTCCTCTTGGCAGCCTTACTTCAATATATTTTTGGACGATAGCTGTCATTTATAACTCTGCATGTTTGTGAATTACAGTGCCCCTGAGCTCCTTTCTTCAACTCGCTTTCTTGTGAGCTGGCCGCAACACTGCAGGATTGCTTCAGGCCCTAGTGTGGTTCCGGCACGGCATGCTGAGCCTTTGGTTAATTCCTCTTCCTGGTGGGAAATGAGAGTTAAATTTGCCCGTCCACACACCTCCAGCTAGTCTCTCATTGGTTCTCCCTATTCCTGTACAGTTTCCGCAGAAATTGCAAACTGGGCCAAACAGGAGTTTAAAGACACTGACTCTCCAAGTGGGGACAGTGTTAGTAAAGCGTCTTGAATGTTGCACCCGAGTACCAGGGGACGAAAACTGAGACACATTTGAACACGTTTCCTGATCACACGGTGGATCATACTCTGTGTTCCACATGCATGTTTTAGCTGAAGGAAGAATCCCTTAAACTTGGAGAGTTGAGACCCATGGAATGGGTACCATGCAATATGACTTCAAAGGGTCTGCATTTGCTCACCGAACCTCACCAATCCTATCACTGCTGCGTTTATGCCGCTGTACACACGCTTGATTTACTTTTGGAGACATATAAATCCGTAGGTTTTAAGATTATTTCTAGTCAGGTATATTCTTAGGCGTTTAATATGGGGTGTTGAGTCCACTTCGTTCAGCAAGGAGTAGCTCTTGTCTATTGCATATTTGGCTTATGGAACGGTATCTGTGCTAATTTCAATCTCTGGTTTCATGCAGCACCCCAACTCACCTTTCCCCTTAAGCAAGCATAAGTTGGTTTTCTACATTTGAGACCCTGTTCTGCTTTGTAATTCAGTTCCTGTGTAGCCAAGTTTACATTCCGTGTAGTAGTGATACCTTATGATGTTTCTTTTTCTGTGTGACTTATTTCACTTAGAATCATCGTACCTGCATCCACTCATTATGCTGCTACGGGCCTGATGACATAGATTTCATTGCTGAGTGATATTGCATTGTACGTAAGTACCACAACTTCTTTATCCATTTTTCGCTTTCTGTGATATTGAACTTGTACCGTAAACGAGGTTCTTGTAAACAGAGCCGGCCCAAACTTTGGGGTGGCTGTGTCTTTTTGATTTTAATTTCCCTAAGCTATAGGACCATAAGTGGAAGTGCCCTAGGCTCTGTTGCTTTGTATTTTAGATGTTTCAGGAAACACCATACACTTCTCCAGAGTGGCTGTTGGTAATTTACATCCCGCCCACCAGCATAACAAGGCTCCCAGTTCTCCATGGCCTGTCCTGCCTTTCTGGATTTTACACTTTTTTCAGATGACCCTTTTGACCGGGGGGCAGTGAGACTTCATTGTAGTGCAGATTTCCTTTGCAAGCTTGCTTGGTTGGCCAAAAAGGGCGTATGCGTTTTTTTCTGAATATATTCAGGAAAAAACGCATACGCCCTTTTTGGCCAAGTGCATCATTGTGGACGTTCTGCCTCTTTTCCTATGCTTTACATGCAATTCCCGTCTACCTCCTGAAATCGGTTTCCTGCAATTCTGCCCCGCTTTCAAGTCCTCTTGGCAGCCTTACTTCAATATATTTTTGGACGATAGCTGTCATTTATAACTCTGCAGGTTTGTGAATTACAGTGTCCCTGATCTCCTTTCTTCAACTCGCTTTCTTGTGAGCTGGCCGCAACACCGCAGGATTGCTTCAGGCCCTAGTGTGGTTCCGGCATGGCACGCTGAGCCTTTGGTTAATTCCTCTTCCTGGTGGGAAATGAGAGTTAAATTTGCCCGTATAGACACCTCCAGCTAGTCTCTCCTTGGTTCTCCATCTTCCTGTTCATCTTCCACAGAAACTGCAAACTGGGCCAAACAGGATGTTAAAGGCACTGACTCTCCAAGTGGGGAGAGTGTTAGTAAAGCGTCTGGAATGTTGCACCCGAGTACCAGGGGACGAAAATTGAGACACATTTGAACACGTTTTCCGATCACACGGTGGATCATACTCTGGGTTCCACATGCATGTTTTAGCTGAAGGAAGAATCCCTTAAACCTGGAGAGTTGAGACCCATGGAATGGGTACCACGCAATATGACTTCAAAGGGTCTGCATTTGCTCACCGAACCTCACCAATCCTATCACTGCTGCGTTTATGCCACTGTACACACACTTGATTCTCTTTTGGAGACATATAAATCCATAGGTTTTAAGATTCTTACTAGTCAGGTATATTCTTAGGCGTTTAATATGGGGTGTTGAGTCCACTTCGTTGAGCAAGGAGTAGCACTTGTCTATTACATATTTGGCTTATGGAATGGTATCTGTGCTAATTTCAATCTCTTGTTGTATGCAGCACCCCAACTCACCTTTCCCCTTAAGCAAGCATAAGTTGGTTTTCTACATTTGACACCCTGTTCTGTTTAGTAATTCAGTTCCTGTGTAGCCAAGTTTACATTCCGTGTAGTAGTGATATCTTATGATGTTTCTTTTTCTGTGTGACTTATTTCACTTAGAATCATCGTACCTGAATCCACTCATTATGCTGGGCGTATGCCTTTTTTCCTGAATATATTCAGGAAATATATAGTAGTGATATCTTATGATGTTTCTTTTTCTGTGTGACTTATTTTTTTATTTTTTTATTTTTTTATTTATTTTTTTTTTTGTGGTACGTGGGCCTCTCACTGTTGTGGTTTTTCCCATTGCGGAGCACAGGTTCCGGACGCGTAGGCTCAGCGGCCATGGCTCACAGGCCCAGCCGCTCCGCGGCATGTGGGATCTTCCCGGAGCGGGGCACGAACCCATGTCCTCTGCATCGGCAGGCGGACTCTCAACCACTGCGCCACCAGGTAAGCCCTGTGTGACTTATTTTACTTAGAATCATCGTACCTGAATCCACTCATTATCCTGCTACGGGCCTGATGACATAGATTTCATTGCTTAGTGATATTGCATTGTACGTAAGTACCACAACTTCTTTATCCATTTTTCGCTTTTTGCGATATTGAACTTGTACCGTAAACGAGGTTCTTGTAAACAGAGCCGTCCCAACCTTTGGGGTGGCTGTGTCTTTTTGATTTTAATTTCCCTAAGCTATAGGACCATAAGTGGAAGTGCCCTAGGCTCTGTTGCTTAGTTGTTTGGATGTTTCAGGAAACACCATACACTTCTCCAGAGTGGCTGTTGGCAATTTACATCTCGCCCATCAGCATAACAAGGCTCCCAGTTCTCCATGGCCTGTCCTGCCTTTCTGGATTTTACTCTTTTTTCAGAAGGCCCTTTGACCGGGGGGCAGTGAGACTTCATTGTAGTGCAGATTTCCTTTGCGAGCTTGCTTGGTTGGCCAGAAAGGGCGTATGCGTTTCTTCCTGAATATATTCAGGAAAGAACGCATACGCCCTTTTTGGCCAAGTGCATCATTGTCGACGTTCTGAGTCTTTTCATATGTTTTCAGTGCAATTCCAGTCTACCTCCTGAAATAGGTTTCCTGCAGTTCTGCCTTGCTCTCAGTGCCTCTTCATAGCCTTACTTCAATATACTTTTGGAAAATAGTTGGCCTTTATAACTCTGCAGGTTTTTGAATTGCAGTGGCCCTTAGCTCCATTTTTCAGCTCTTATTTTTGTGATCTTGCCTCATATCCACAGGATTTCTTCAGGCCCTATTCTTCTTCTGGGGCGCCTTGCTCTGCCTTTGGTTAATTCTTCTTCCTGAATTGAAATTAGAGTGACATGTGCCCATTGAAACCGCTACAGCTATTTTCTCACTGGTTCCCCCTATTCCCATTCATCCTCCGCACTAACTGCAGACTGTGTGATACCGGAACTTAAAGGCATTGACTCTCCATGTGGAGATGTTGTTAGTAAAGTGGCTGGAATGTTGATCCGGAGCCCCAGGAGAGGAAAATGAGGTGCATTTTAGAAACCTTTCCCGATCATATGGTATACCATCCGCTGGATTTCCCATGCATGGTTTAGCTGTAGGAAGATTCCCTTCAACTTGGAGTGTTGGGACCCTTGGAATAAGTAGCATGAAGTATTGCATTAAACTTTCGGCAGTTGCTCACCAAAGCTCTCCAATCCTTTCAGCCCCAAGTGTCCAGCCTTATGTCTTATCCAGCTGTGGGTTTATATGTGGTCATTCCAGGTTGCATCACAGCCCCTGAGCGAATTTTGTAAGAATTTTTCTCTCTTTCATTGTTTCTGCGTTTTGGTTTTAAAATTTATTTCTATAATGGGGTTTAGCTCATTTTCACTGCTGTGTTTGTGCCGCTCTGCTCACACTTGATTCCCTTATGGAGATATATCAATACATGGGTTTTAAGATTCTTATTACTCAGATATATTTCTCTGCGGTTTATAGGGTGTGTTGAGGCCAGTTCATTGAGCAAGGTGTAGATCTTGTCTGATACCTATTTGGTTTATTGAACGGTATCTGTGCTAATTTCAAACTCTGGTTTTATGCATCACCCCACCTCTCCTTTCCCCTTAAGCTGACATAAGTGTGTTTTCTAAATGTGAGACACTGTTCTGTTTTGTAATTCATTTTTTGTGCAGCCATATTTATCCTCCCTCTATAAGTGATATCTTATGATATGTTTCTTTTTCTGTTTGACTTATTTCAAGTAGTATTATCGGACCTCAATCCACTCTTTATCCTTCTACTAGCCTTATTACATTGATTTCATGGTGAAGAGATATTCCATTGTACATAAGTACCACATTTTCTTTATCCATTGTTCTCTTTCCTGGGATATTTAAGGTGTACTGAAGTTGAGGTTCTTGTAAACAGAGTAGCCCTAAACTGTGGTGTGCTTGTGTCTTGTTGATTTTTAGACTTCCCTAGATATACTCCCGTGATTGGAAGTGCCCTATGCTCTGTCGCTCTGTTTTTTAGATGATTTAGGAACCACCATACACTTCTCCAGAGTGGCTCTCGGCAGTTCACACACTGTCCATCAGCGTATAAAGGCTCCCTGTTCTCCATGGCCTGTCCTGCATTTCTGGTTTTTACAATTTTTTCGGATGGCCCTTTTGACCGGTGGGAAATGAGACTTCTTTGTTGTGCACATTTGCATTGCTTGCTTGCTTGGTTGCCCATAAAGTGCGTATGCGTTTTTTCCTGGATATATTCAGGAAAAAACGCATACTCCCTTTTGGGCCAACTGCATCATTGTCGAAATTCTGCCGCTTTTCATGTGCTTTAAAGGCGAGTCCAATCTATCTCTTGAAATCTGTTTCTTGCAATTCTGTCTTGCATTCAGATCCTCTTCTTTGCCTTACCTCAACATATTTTTGGACGTTAGTTTTCATTTATAACTCTGCAGGTTTGTGAATTGCAGTGACCCTGAGCTCCATTTTTTAAGTTGCTCTTTTGTGAGCTGGCCTCAAAACCGCAGGATTGCTTCAGGCCCTATTTTGGCTCCGGCGAGGCGGGCTGAGCCTTTTTTTAATTCTTATTCTTAATGGGAAATTAGAGTGACATGTGCCCGTCCAAACCCCTACAACTATTCTCTCATTGGTTCCCGCTGTTCCCGTTCATCCTCCTCACAATTTGCAAAATGTGTGAAACAGAAGTTTAAATGTGCTGATTCTCTAAGTGGGGAGATTCTAAGTAACGTGGCTGGAATGATGAACAGGAGCACCAGGAGAGGATAAATGAGGTGCATTTTAGACACATCTCCCGATCACATGGTGTACAGTCCTCTGGGTTTTCCATGCATGTTTTAGCTGTAGGAAGATTCCTTGAACCTGCAGATTTGGGACCCATTGAATGGGTACCAGGTAGTATTACTTTAAAGGGTGTGCATTTCCTCACCCAACCTCACATTTCTCTTAGTGCGAACAGTTTCCAGCCTTATGTCTCATCCTGCTGTGGGTCTAGATGTGTTCAATCCATGTTGCATCACCGTCCCTGAGGAAAAGTTGTAAGAGGTTTTCTCTGTCTCTCTGTCGTTTATTTTTTTCAATTTATTACTATGTTGTTTACAGCTGATTTTCAAAGCTCTGTTTCTTGCTGCTGTACATCCACTTGATTCACGTACAGAGAGACATCAATAATTTCTTTTTCAGATTCTTACCAGTCATAGATATTCTTTTCCGGTGACTTGAGTGTGCTGAGTGCAGTTCTTTTAGCTACCGTGTAGGCCTTGTTGATTATCAGTTTGGTATTTGGAATGGTATCTTTGCTAATTTCAACCTCCTGGATGATGCCTCACCCCTCCCCACCTTTCCCGTTTAGCAGCCTTACACGTGTTTTCTACATATTTATGTCACTTAGAATGATCATACGTAACTCCTCCGGAGTTGTTACAACTGGCCATATTTCATTGATTTCCAGGCTGAGTAATATTCCACTCTACATAAGTACCACATCTCTATCCATTTTTTCCCTCCAGAGACATTTAAGTTATATCCTAGTCGAGGATCTTTTAAACAGAGAAGCAGTAAACATTGGGGTGCCTGTGTCCTCTCGATTTTTGTTTTTCCCAAGATATACGCCCATGAGTGCAAGTGCCCTATGCTCTGTAGCTCATTTTTTAGATGCTTTAGTAAACACAATACACTTCTCCAGAATGGCCGTTGGCAATATACATTTCCACTATAAGCCTCACAGGGCTCCCTCTTCTCCTTGCCCTGTCCTGCATTTCTGGCGTTTACACTTTATGAGGATGGCTCTTCTGACTGATGCGAAGTGATATCTTTTGTAGTATTGATTTCCAGTGCCCACCTGTTTGGTTGGCTAAAAAAGTGTATGCCCTTTTCTTGAATATATACAGAAAAAAACGCATACAGCCTTTTTGGCCAACTGCAATGTCGGCAATGTTCAGTCCCTTTTCTTGTGCTTAATGGCGAGTCCTTTCTACCTCCTCAAATCCCTTTCCTGCCATTCTCCCTTGCTTGCCAATCCTTTTCTCTGACTTTCCTCAAGACATTTTTCAGTGATAGATATTTTCAACTCTGCAGTTTCGTGAATTTTACTGCCCCTGAGTTCCATTGTTCAACTTGTGTTTATGGGAACTGGCCACAAAGCAGTGGGATTTCCTCAAGCCCTATACTGTTTCCATGGGCAACCCTAGCCTTTGGTCAATTCATCTTCCTGATTGGAAATTAGAGTGACATGTGCCTGTCTGAACACCTAGGACTTGTCTCTCATTGTTCCTCATCCTTCCGCTTCATCCTCTGGACAAATTCCAAACTGTACGCAACAGGATGTTGACAGTGTTGACATCTCCAAGTGGGGAGACTGTTAGTAAAGACGCTGGAGGGGTGAACCCGAGCACCAGGAGATGAGGAGATGAGATGCCTTTTCCAAACTCTTCCCGATCAGACGGTATACCATCCTCTGGATGTGACAGACATGTTTTAGCAGTAGGAAGAGTCCCATTCATGTAAGGAGAACACCAGGGCTTTTTCAAAATCAGTGTCTCCCCGAAACCCAAACTGGGGAGTTTTTTAAGCTACGGCTACACATATGTTCATTAAGGGCCTTGGGAAGTAGGCAGAGTCCAAACTTTAGATGACTGAAGTCTTCAGGGTCAGAAGCACTCACCACCGGCTTCCCTTAGGTTACACTTTAACTGTCATTGATAGATGATGTCAATAAAAATATCTATTCTTTTTCCGATTATTTCCCCTTATAGGTTATTGCACAATATTGAGTGTAGTTCCCTGTGCTATACAGTAGTTCCTTGTTGATGATCTATTTTATACATAGCAGTGTGTATGTGTTAATTCCAAACTGTTAATTTATCCCTCCTCCCACCTTTCCCCTTTGGTAATAATAAATTATAAGATTTTATACTTCTCAGAAATGGGGGAGCTGAAAGAGAGGTATCATTTTCAATGGAAAAGCATTTAAAACAAGATTGAAGCTTTAACCAAGATTATTAGATGTACATCCTTGGAAAGAAATCACTTCATTTCTCTAATATTGACCTGACAAATAAGACAAACCTTTTCACTGAACTTGCTTATAATAAAGTGATGGAAATATCAAATGGAAGTGTTAGAAACATCTTATTTTACCCGAGCCTTATAAACTGTTCTATGTTAACTACAGTTTGGCTCACACATCTGTTCATTGAAGTTACAATAGTCTCAATTTCTGTTACTGATCCTCCAGAGTGGACCCCAACAAGGGTCCCCCTGCCCAGTGTCATTGGGGCCAACAGATCGAGACTGAGTTTGGTTCCCAAGCAAAGGAAACTTTATATTTTCATCAGAGAATGGAGAGGTGAGAGCATGCACTACCCCGTGGGCTGTGGGCTGGGCTGCTGTGTAGAGATCCTGTCAGAGTCAGTGGGAGGGAGGGGGCGGAGCTCTCAAGGGCCGGGTTGGCTGCAGCTCAGGCTCTATATCTCGGAGTCTGCACTGGGCCCCAGGAGCTGAGGTGTCGACCCAGCCATTCTGCACCAGGAAATCTGGTCTGAAGTGCCGGGTGTGGAACCTCTGCATGCGGGACCCTAGGAGCACGTGAAATTAGACAAAGCACAAAGGATAAAAAAGGTCAGACTTGACTTTATTGCCCACATTCTATTTTTATCTCCCAGGGATTTTTAATGGGCTTTGCTGGGGACAAACCCCTCCTCTGCCTTTTGTCCCGTTCCTCATTCTTGGAGTGCTGAGGGTGCAGACCCTTCTTCTGTAACTGCTGAGTGCTGAGTTGGGAGCCCTCATACCAGGGGACGAGGGTCAGAACTTCTCCCCAGCAGCCTCCAGGTGACGTTGATTGGCCCCAGGACCCCTGCCTCCCTGCTCGTCCGCCTGAGCACCAGCATTGGAAGTGTTATAGATTCTAATGACCTTTAAGGGTCCAGGAAAGAGATGTGCAGAGACGCTGTGGGGGCCGGTTTCACCCCGCCCCACATTTGTTCGGCCACCTTAGGCTGACCGTTTCTGCCAGCCTAGATGCTCTGACCAGTAGTCTGCTCTTTCTTCAATTAGGCCCCTGAATTAACGTAAAAACAGCACCAGGTGTCAGAGCCCTGCCCGCTCAACTCCCAGACAGTCCAGGGTCAGTGGTGATCAAGGACCATGATGGCCACTGAGTCAACAGCCTTTTGAAGTAAACAGGAGTCCAGCCGGTCTTATTGGCCACCATCATCACGGTGTCTGTAGGCTTTTCTATGGTGACGGTGTGATATACGGTTCCCCCGCCAAGATTATTAGCTCCCCTCCGGGTGCAGGAAGTCCTGCAAGCAGTAGTCTACTCCTTCGGGACACACTATTGTTGTTTTATGAGAGAAACTCCAGGTCAAGTGATGTTCACACGAGTCGTCATGGTGCCCTGTTGCCCCCGGTTATCTCTCTGGATGTTGGAGTTGGAGGGCCTCCTCACTCGAGGTCGGTGTGCCCACGGAGCGAACCCTGCAACTTCAGGGCATGGTTGGTGATTAGGATCACCACGTGGGGTCCTTTTCCCTTAGGAGGGAGGTGGCCTTTTGGGCTGCTGATTTCCAGGTTTTTAGATACCGCCAGTATCTTGGCCAGATGTGGCAGTGGGCCAAGCCCCTTGGTGACTGTAGTTTATCCTACCTGGATGGCATTCTTGCGTTGTTCCATTTCAAGTGGTCCCAGTTTTTGCACTAATTCTCCAATGGCGATTCACCTTTCACCGGGAATGGAAAGGTCAAAGGGTTTAGCTCAATTAGGGAGTTCCAGGGCAAGGGTCTGAATTGACTGCTCTTTCCATTCTTGAAAGGCCACTTCTGGATTCTGTTCAAAAGGATCATCATCTTTTCCTTTCAGTGTTTCATATAGAGGCCCAGCTAGTAGACTGTAGTTAGGGATCCAGAAGCAGCAAACCCTGGCCTCCCCAGGAACCCCTAAGCTGTCTTCTAGTTTTAGAAAGGGGTAAGGCTGCAAATGGTTTCTTCCCTTTCCTGGGATGGGCTTCTCTGACCTTGTGTGAGAATGAAGCCCAGGCAGGTCACTGCAGTCTGTGATATTTGAGCTTTTTCTTGGACAACTTCTATCCTTTATTGGCTTGGTAGTTCAGAGGCCTCCTTAGTAGGGCTGGCGATCAGAATGTCGTCTGCATATTGAAGGAGGGTTTCCTTTTCCAGAGGTAGAACTTTTCGGTCGTTAGCTAAGCTTTCCCCAAAGATGGTGTGGGAATTTTTGAACCCTTGGGGCAAGACGGCCCGGAAGTATTGTTTTAGTTGTATGTTGAGTCCTGCCACTCACAAGCCAAAATTTCTTGTGACTCTGGGACTAATGGAATACAAAAGAAGGCATCATTGAAGACTAATACAGAATACCATGTCCTGGTGGTTGGTAGAATGACCAGCAGGGTGTAGGGATCAGGAGCAACTGGAGGTATATCCTCGGTGGCTTCACTGACTGTCCTGACATCCTTTACCAGGTCCCCAGCAGCCCATGGGGCTCTCGTGGTCAGGCCAATCCCAGGATATGGAGCTCTCCTGGGCAGGTACCCCACCCCCAACCCAGCCCACGGGGCTCTCATGGTCAGGCCCCTCCCAGGATACAGAGCTACCCTTGCAGGTACCGTGGCAGGGCTGGGCACACAGGAACCGTGCACATAGCCCTCATTGAAGAGCACCCCCAGCTCACCTGTCGCTCAGAGCTGACACAGAGCACCTCAGAGCAGGACTTGAACTAACAAACAGCAGCTCCGACAGGTCTGTGACCCTGGGCATCACTCTGTGTGGCCTCCCTCCACCTGGTCTTCCAGAGACTTCCACTGCACCCAGGGCACCAGGCCTCTGTCTCCAACCACCACCCACCCCTCCTCTCCCTGACTCCTGGGTTCCTCTCATTAGGAGAGGGTTTTCTTGAAGTTGTCTCCCACTCATGGGCCAGATAAAATGATTAGAAAACAAGCCAAAGCTGCAGCCCCTTGTCTATCCTGACTCTCAGGAGCCCACACCTGTTCCTTGGACCTGGCCGGTTCAGCAAGTTCCATTTTCTGCAACTGTGAGCCCCTGAGGGGTGATGATTGGCTGACCTGGGCAGCCTTACCATGCCGGCCAGCCCTCCCCAGGTGTGCCTGGGTTGAGATCAATATAAATACCACTCCAGGCAGCAAAAGCCCCTGCAGCTGTGCCTGACGCCATTTTCTCTGCCCTGTCAGCAGTCTCGGGGCTGGGCTGGTGGGAGGGAGTGAGAGGCCACGGCTTTGTGGGTGGCCCAGTGTGAGTGGGGCTCTGCTGGACTTTCTGCAGCAGTTGCCAGGCTGCCACCTGCTAAAGAAGAGGATGTGTCACCCATACCTGCTGCTGGAATTTCTCCCTGGGCAGAGGTGAGGAAGGAAAAAAGCAGTGGGGGCAGGGACAGGACGGGTATCTCAGGCAGGGAAATGGAAATCTTCCAGAAGAGCACCCAGGGCCAGGACCATCCTGGCTGGCCTGCAGGCACCAAGTCAGCTGGCATGCTGTCACTCGTGTGGCTCCATGGCCCTTCCTCTAGGCTTTCAAGTCCTTGTATATATTCAGGTGTTTTACCTGGGAAGGGCGGGAACAGTTCAGCAGCAACTGGCCTGGGGTTCAGCTCACGTTTACTCACAGATGCCTCGGCACGGTGCCCCAGCTTTGCAATGAGGACGCTTGTTGTGTGGGGGCTGCTGGCTGAATGGGAGACGATTCCCCACCACTGACCAACTTCAGAATTGTTTACAACTGGAGCAAGTGCCCTGATACGGTTTTCCTCTGAGTAACTGGTGGGTTCTGTTTTTTTTTTTCTCTTTTTCGTTTTTGGTTCAAGGTAGATTTTATTCCTCTTTTTTGTATTTACAGATATAAGCATGGAAATAATTTATTCATATAAATACATGTATGTGAAGGGAATAATTGTTTTTTCTGTTTTATTTTTTAAATTTTATTTCTTTTTAATTTTGAATTTTATTTTATATTTTTATACAGCAGGTTCTCATTGGTTATCTATTTTATACATATAAATGTTTACATGCCAATCCCAATCTCTCAACTCCTCCCACCACCACCCCTCCAAGAGCTTTCCCCCCTTGTTGTCCATACGATTGTTGTCTACATCTGTTGCTCTATTTATGCCTTGCAAAACGGTTAATCTGTACAGTTTTTCTAGGTTCCACATATATGCATGAATATACAAGATTTGTTTTTCTCTTTCTGACTTACTTCACTCTGTATGACAGTCTCTAGATCCATCGACGTCTCTACAAATGACCCAATTTCATTCCTTTCATGGCTTAGTAATATTCCATTTTATATATGTACCACATCTTTATGCATTCGTCTGTCTGTGGGCATTTAGGTTGCTTCCATTACCTCGATATTGTAAATAGTGATGCAATGAACATTGCGGTGAATGTCTCTTTTTGATTTATGGTTTTGTCTGGGTATATGTCCAGTCCTGGGATTGCTGTATCATATGGTAATTCTATTATTAGTTTCTTAAGAAACTCCATATTGTTCTCCATAGTGACTGTATCAATTTATATTCCCAACAATAGTGGAAGAGGCTTCCTTTTCTCCACACCCTTTCCAGCATTTGTTGTTTGTAGATTTTCAGATGATGCCCATTCTAACAGGTGTGAGGTGATACCTCATTGTTGAGTCCATTTCGTTGAGCAAGGGGTAGGTCTTGTCTATTACGTATTTGGCTTATGGAACGGTATCTGTGCTAATTTCAAACTCTGGTTTTATGCAGCACCCCAACTCACCTTTCCCCTTAAGCAAGCATAAGTTGGTTTTCTAAACTTGAGACCCTGTTCTGTTTTGTAATTCAGTTCATGTGTAGCCAAGTTTACATTCCGTGCATTAGTGATACCTTATGATGTTTCTTTTTCTGTGTGACTTATTTCACTTAGAATCATCATGCCTCAATCCACTCATTATGCTGGTACAGGCCTGGTGACACAGATTTCATTGCTGAGTGGTATTCTGTTGTACATAAGTACCGCAACTTCTTTATCAATTATTTGTTCTCTGGGATATTTAACTTGTACTGTAGAAGAGGCTCCTGTAAACAGAGCCGTTGTAAATTTTGGGGTGGCTGTGTCTTTTTGATTTTAATTTCCCTAAGCTATAGGACCATAAGTGGAAATGCCCTAGACTCTGTTGCTTTGTTTTTCAGATGTATCAGGAAACACCATACACTTCTCCAGAGTGGCTGTTGGCAATGTACATCCCGCCCATCAGCATAACAAGGCTCCTTTTTCCCCATGGCCTGTCTTGCCTTTCTGGATTTTACACTTTTCTCAGATGGCCCTTTAGACCGGGGGGAAGTGACACTTCATAGTAGTTCGGATTTCCATTGCAAGCTTGCTTGGTTTGCCAAAAAGGGCGTATGTGTTTGTTCCTGAATATATTCAGGAACAAACTCATACGCCCTTTGTTGCCAAGTGCATCATTGTCGATGTTCTGCCTCTTTTCCTATGCTTTAAATGCAAATCCAGTCTACCTCCTGAAATCGGTTTCCTGCAATTCTGCCCCGCTTTCAAGTCCTCTTCGCAGCCTTACTTCAATATATTTTTGGACGTTATCTGTCATTTATAACTCTGCAGGTTTGTGAATTACAGGGCCCCTGAGCTCCTTTCTTCAACTCGCTTTCTTGTGAGCTGGCCGCAAACCCGCAAGACTGCTTCAGGCCCTAATCTGCTTCTGGCAGGGCACGCTGAGCCTTTGGTTAATTCCTCTTCCTGGTGGGAAATGAGTGTTAAATATGCCCGTCCAGACACCTACCTCACTCTCAACCCCTTGGTGATGTGGGTCCTCTGGTTTGTGGCCACTTTTGCTGGGTTCCTCACCTTTCGATGATGTGGCCCCACTAGTGTGAGGACACTCCTGCTTGGTTCTCATCCACGTGGTTATGTGGACCCCCTGGTGAGAGTCTGTTCCTGGCTTTGTTCCTCACCCACCTGTGAGGGAGACCCTCTGCTGATAGGTCACTCCTGCATGGCTGGCACACATTGCCTTGGTGAAGTCAGCCGTGTGGTGGCAGTTGGAGCGTGCTGGGAATCTCTTCCCCCCGGTGATGAGGGCCCTCTTGCATCAGGCCCTGACTGCTGGGCTCACCAACTTTTCTTAGTGAGCCCAGTGATGCTTTGGCACTCCTCTTAGGATCCCATCTCCATGGGGATGTGGGCCTTCTGCTCTGAGGTCCCAACGGCTGGGTTGTTCACATTTTCATGATGTGGGCTCTCTGGTGTTAGTTCACAGAAGCCTGGATCCCATAGCCTCTGTGCTCTTGGCCGCCTGCTGGGAGGTTCCAACTGCTGGATTCCTCACTTTTTTAAATTTTTGGGCCCTCTGTTGTGAGGATCCTCCTGCCTGCCTCACTCCCAGCCCCTTCGTGATGTGTGTCGTCTGGTTTGAGGCCACATGTGCTGGGTTCCTCACCTTTCGATGATGTGGGACCAATGGTCTTAGGAGACTCCTGCCTGGTTCACATCCCCTTGGTGATGTGGGCCCTCTGTTGAGAGTCTGATCCTGGCTGGGTTCCTCACCCATCTGTGAGGTGGGCCGTCTGATGTGAGGTCACTCTTGCCTGGCTTGCTCACCTCGCCTTGTGGACATGAGCCCTCTGGTGGCACTTGGAGCCTGCTGGGAGCCTCCTCTCCTCGGTGATGAGGGCCCTCTGGCATCAGGCCCTAACTGCTGGGCTCCCCACATTTTGTGATGTGTGCCCAGTGGTGCGAGGACACTCCAGCCAGGTTCACATCCCCATTGGGGTGTGGGCCTTCTGCTCTGAGGTCCCAAAGCCTGGGTTGCTCACAGTTTCATGATGTGGGCTCTCTGCTGTTAGTTCACTCCTGCCTGCATCCCATAGCTTCTGTGCTCTGGACCGCCTGCTGGGAGGTTCCAACTGCTGGATTCCTCACCTTTCTTATTCTTTGGGCCCTCTGTTTTTAGGCTACTCCTGCCTGCCTCACTCCCGTTCCCTTTGTGATATGTGTCCTCTGATTTGAGGCCACATGTGCTGGGTTCCGCACCTTTCGATGATGTGACCCCACTGGAGGGAAGACAGTCCTGACTGGTTCCCATCCCCTTGCTGATGTGGGCCCTCAGGTGAGTGTCTGATCCTGGCTGGGTTCCTCACCCTTCTGTGAGGTGGGCCCTCTGCTGTGAGGTCAATCATGCCTGTCTGGCACACGTCACCTTGGCGACGTGGGCCCTCTGGTGGCAGTTGGAGTGTGCTGGGATCCTCCTCCCCTCGGTGATGAGGGCCCTCTTGCCTTAGGCCATAACTGCTGGGCTCCCCACATTTTCTGATGTGCGCCAAGTGAGTGAGGAGACTCTTGCCAGGTTCCCATCCCCATGGCGATATGGGCCTTCTGCTCTGAGGTCAAAACGGCTGGCTTGCTCACAGTACCATGATGTGGGCCCTCTGCTGTGAGTTCACTCCGGCAAGGATCCCTTATCATCGGTGCTCTGAGCCGCCTGCTGGGAGGTTCCAACTGCTGGATTCCTCAACTTTTTTATTCTATGTGCCCTCTGTTGTGAGGCTCCTCCTGCCTGCCTCACTGCCAGCCCCTTGGTGATGACTGTCCTATGGCTTGAGGCCACATGTGCTGCGTTCCTCACCTTTCGATGATGTGACCCCACTCGTGTGAGGACACTCCTGCCTGGTTCCCATCCCCTTGGTGAGGTGGGCCCTCTGGCGAGAGTCTAATCCTGGCTGGGTTCCTCAACGTTCTGTGAGGTAGGCCCTCTGCTGTGAGGTCACTCCTGCCTGGCTGGCACACGTCACCTTGGAGACGTGAGCCCTCTGGTGGCAGTTGGAGCGTGCAGGGCACCTCCTCCTCTCGGTGATGACGGCCCTCTGGCGTCAGGCCCTAAATGGTGGGCTCCCCACATTTTCTGATGTGCGCCCAGTGGTGCGAGGACACTCCAGCCAGGTTCCCATTCCCATGGGGATGTGGTCCTTCTGCGCTGAGGTCTCAACTCCTGGGTTGCTCACAGTTTTGTGATGTGGGCCCTCTGCTGTGAGTTCACTGTGGCCTGGATCCCATAGCCTCGGTGTTCTGGGCCGCCTGCTGGAAGGTCTAAATGCTGGAATCCTCACGTTTTTTATATTATGTGCCCTGTGTTGTGAGGCTACTCCTGCCTGCCTCACTCCAAGGCCCTTGGTGATGTGGGTCCTCTGGTTTGAGGACACATGTGCTGGGTTCCTCACCTTAAGATGATGAGGCCCCACTGGTGTGAGGATAATCCTGACTGGGTCCCATCCCCTTTGTGATGTGGGCCCTCTGGTGAGAGTCTGATCCTGGCTGGGTTCCTCACCCATCTGTGAGGTGGGCCCTCTACTATCAGGTAACTCTTGCCTGGGTTGCTCACCTCGCCTTGTTGACATGAGCCCTCTGGTGGCAATTGGACCCTGCTGGGAGCCTCCTCAGCTCTGTGATGAGGGCCCTCTGACGTCAGGCCCTAACTGCTGGGCTCCCCAACTTTTCTTAGTGAGCCCAGTGTTGCTCAAGCACTCCTCTTAGGTTCCCATCCCCATGGGGATGTGGGCCTTCTGCTCTGAGGTTCCAACGGCTGGGTTGATCACAATTTCATGATGTGGGCTCTCTGGTGTTAGTTCACTGTGGCCTGGATCCCATAGCCTCTGTGGTCTTGGCTGCCTGCTGGGAGCTTCCCACTGCTCGATTCCTCAACTTTTGTATTCTATGGGTCCTGTGTTGTGATGCTCCTCCTGCCTGCCTCACTCGCAACCCCTTCGTGATGTGGGTCTTCTGGTTTGAGGCCACATGTGCTGGGTTAGGCAACTTTCAATGATGTGGCCCCACTGGTGTGAGGACACTCCTGCCTGGTTCCCATCCCCTTGGTGATGTGGGCCTTCTGGTGACAGTCTTATCCTGGCTGGGTTCCTCACTCTTCTGTGAGGTAGGCCCTCTGCTGTGAGGTCAATCCTGCCTGACTTGCACACATCACCTTGGCGATGTGGGCCCTCTGTTGGCACATGGAACCTGCTGGGAGCCTCCTGCCCTCGGTGATGACGGCCCTCTAGCATCAGGCTCTAACTGCTGGGCTCCCCACGTTTTCTGATGTGAGCCCAGTGATGCCAGGACACTCCTGTCAGGTTCCCATCCCCATGGGGATGTGGGCTTTCTGCTCTGAGGTCCCAATGCCTGGGTTGCTCACAGTTTCATGATGTGGGCTCTCTGCTCTTAGTTCACTCCTGCCTGCATCCCATAGCTTCTGTGCTCTCGGCCGCCTGCTGGGAGGTTCCAAATGCTGGATTCCTCACTTTTTTTATTCTTTGGGCCCTCTGTTTTTAGGCTACTCCTACCTGCCTCACTCCCATCCCCTTTGTGATGTATGTCCTCTGATATGAGGCCACATGTGCTGGGTTCCTCACCTTCGATGATGTGGCCCCACTGGTGGGAGGACAGTCCTGACTGGTTCCCATCCCCTTGGTGTTGTGGGCCCTCTGGTGAGAGTCTCATCCTGCCTCGGTTCCTCACCCTTCTGTGAGATAGGCCCTCTGCTGTGAGGTCACTACTGCCTGGCTGGCGCATGCCACCTTGTAGACGTGGGCCCTCTGTTGGCAGTTGGAACCTGCTGGGAGTCTCCTCCCCTCAGTTATGAGGGCCCCCTGGCGTCAGGCCCTAACTGCTGGGCTCCTAACATTTTCTGATATGTGCTAAGTGGTGCAAAGCCACTCCTGCCAGGTTCCCATCCCAATGGGGATGTGGGCCTTCTGTTCTGAGGTCCCAACAGCTGGGCTGCTCACAGGTTCATGATGTGGGCCCTCTGCTGTGAGTTCACTGCGGCCTGGATCCCATAGCCTCGGTGCTCTGGGCCACTTGCTGGGAGGTTCCAACTGCTGGATTCCTCAACTTTTATATTCTATGGACCCTGTGTTGTGAGGCCAGTCCTGCCAGCCTCATTCCGAACCCCTTGGTGATGTGGTTCCTCTGGTTTGAGGACACATGTGCTGGGATCCTCACCTTTCGATGATGTTGTCCCACTGGTGTGGGGACACTCCTGCCTGGTTCCCATCCCCTTGGTGATGTGGGCCCTCTGGTGAGAGTCTGATCCTGGCTGTGTTCCTCACCCTTCTGTGAGGTGGGCCCTCTGCTGTGAGGTCACTCCTGCCAGGCTGGCACACATCACCTTGGCGACGTTGGCCCTCTGGTGGCAGCTGGAGCCTGCTGGGAGCCTCCTCCTCTCGGTGATGAGTGCCCTCTAGCGTCAGGCCCTAACTTCTGAGCACCCCACGTTTTCTGATGTGAGCCCAGTGATGCCAGGACACTCCTGTCATGTTCCCATCACCATGGGGATGTGGGCCTTCTGCTCTGAGGTCCCAATGTCTGGGTTGCTCACAGTTTCATGATGTGGGCTGTCTGGTGTTAGTTCACTCTGGCCTGGATCCTCTAGCCTCTGTGCTCTGGGCCGCCTGCTGGGAGGTTCCAACTGCTGGATTCCTCACCTTTCTTATTTTTGGGCCCTCTGTTATGAGGCTCCTCCTGCCTGCCTCACTCCCAGCCCCTTGGTGATGGGTGTCCTATGGTTTGAAGCCACATGTTCTGGGTTCCTCACCTTTAGATGATGTGGCCCTACTCATGTGAGGACACTCCTGCCTGGTTCCAATCCATTTGGTGATGTGGGCCCTCTGGTGCGAGTCTGATCCTGACTGGGTTCGTCACACTTCTCTGAGGTGGGCCCTCTGCTGTGAGGTCATTCGTGCCTGGTTGGCACACATCGCCTTGGCGACGTCAGCCCTCTGGTGGCAGTTGGAGCCTGCTGGGAGCCTCCTTCCCTTGGTGATGAGGGTCCTCTGGCGTCAGGCCCTAACTGCTGGTCGCCCAAAATTTTCTGATACGTTCTCAGTGGTGCGAGGACACTCCTACCAGAATTCCATCCCCATGGGGATGTGGGCCTCCTGCTCTGAGGTCCCAATGGCTGGGTTGCTCAGTTTCATGACATGGGCCCTCTTCTGTGAGTTCACTGTGGCCTGGATCCCATGGCCTCGGTGCTCTGGGCCGCCTGCTGGGAGGTTCCAACTGCTGGATTCCTCACTTTTTTATTCTATGGGCCCAGTGTTGTGAGACTACTCCTGCCTGCCTCACTCCGAGGTCCTTGGTGATGTGGGTCCTCTGGTTTGAGGACACATGTGCTGAGTACCTCAGCTTTTGATGATGTGGCCCCACTGATGTGAAGACACTCCTGCCTGGTTCCCATCCCCTTGGTGATGTGGGCCCTCTGGTGAGAGTCTGATGTTGGCTGGGTTTCTCACCCTTCTGTGAGGTGGGACCTCTGCTGTGAGGTAACTCCTGCCTGGCATGCTCACGTTGCCTTGGCAATGTGAGCCCTCAGGTGGCAGTTGGAGCCTGCTGGGAATCTCCTCCCCTCAGGTATGAGAGCTCTGGATAAAACACATATGCCCTTTTTTGCCAAGTGCATTATTTTCCAAGTTCTGTCTCTTTTCCTATGCTTTAAGAGCTACTCCCGTGTACGTTCTGAAATCAGTTTCCAGCAATTCTGCCCTGCATTCAAGTCCTCTTCGCAGCCTTACTTCAGTATAATTTTGGATGATAGCTGTCATTTATAACTCCACAGGTTTCTGAATTACAGTGCCCCTGAGCTCCTTTCTTCAACTCGCTTTCTTGTGAGCTGGCCGCAACACCGCAGGATCTCCTCAGGCCCTAATCTAGTTCCAGCATGGCACGCGGAGCCTTTGGTTCATTTATCTTCCTGGTGGGAAATGAGAGTTAAATTTGCCCGTCCAGACACCTACAGATAGTCTCCCATTGCTTCTCCTTATTCCTGTTCATCTTCCGAAGAAATTGCAAACTGGGCCAAACAGGAGGTTAAAGGCACTGACTCTCCAAGTGGGGAGAGTGTTAGTAAAGCGTCTGGAATGTTACACCCGAGTACCAGGGGACGAAAACTGAGACACATTTGAACACGTTTCCCGATCACACGGTGGATCATACACTCCGTTCCACATGCATGTTTTAGCTGAAGGAAGAATCCCTTAAACCTGGAGAGTTGAGACCCATGGAATGGGTACCATGCAATATGACTTCAAAGGGTCTGCATTTGCTCACCGAACCTCACCAATCCTATCACTGCTGCGTTTATGCTGCTGTACAGACGCTTGATTCTCTTTCGGAGACATATAAATCCTAAGGTTTTAAGATTCTTACTAGTCAGGTATATTCTTAGGCGTTTAATATGGGGTGTTGAGTCCACTTCGTTGAGCAAGGAGTAGCTCTTGTCTATTACATATTTGGCTTATGGAACGGTATCTGTGCTAATTTCAATCTCTGGTTTCATGCAGCACCCCAACTCACCTTTCCCCTTAAGCAAGCATAAGTTGGTTTTCTACATTTGAAACCCTGTTCTGTTTTGTAATTCAGTTCCTGTGTAGCCAAGTTTACATTCCGTGTATTAGGGATATCTTATGATGTTTCTTTTTCTGTGTGACTTATTTCACTTAGAATACTCGTACCTGAATCCACTCATTATGCTGCTACGGGCCTGATGACATAGATTTCATTGCTGAGTGATATTGCATTGTACGTAAGTACCACAACTTCTTTATCCATTTTTCGCTTTCTGTGATATTGAACTTGTACCGTAAACGAGGTTCTTGTAAACAGAGCTGTCCGAAACTTTGGGGTGGCTGTGTCTTTTGATTTTAATTTCCCTAAGCTATAGGACCATAAGTGGAAGTGCCCTAGGCTCTGTTGCTTTGCTTTTTGGATGTTTCAGGAAACACCATACACATCTCCACAGTGGCTGCTGGCAATTCACATCCCGATCATCAGCATAACAAGGCTCCCAGTTCTCCATGGCCTGTCCTGCCTTTCTGGATTTTACACTTTTTTCAGATGGCCCTTTTGACCGGGGGGCAGTGAGACTTCATTGTAGTGCAGATTTCCTTTGCAAGCTTGCTTGGTTGGCCAAAAAGGGCGTATGCGTTTTTTCCTGAATATATTCAGGAAAAAACGCATACGCCCTTTTTGGCCAAGTGCATCATTGTGGACGTTCTGCCTCTTTTCCTATGCTTTACATGCAATTCCAGTCTACCTCCTGAAATCGGTTTTCTGCAATTCTGCCCCGCTTTCAAGTCCTCTTGACAGCCTTACTTCAATATATTTTTGGACGATAGCTGTCATTTATAACTCTGCAGGTTTGTGAATTACAGTGCCCCTGAGCTCCTTTCTTCAACTCGCTTTCTTGTGAGCTGGCCGCAACACCGCAGGATTGCTTCAGGCCCTAGTTTGTTTCCCGGCACGGCATGCTGAGCCTTTGGTTAATTCCTCTTCCTGGTGGGAAATGAGAGTTAAATTTGCCCGTCCAGACAGCTCCAGCTAGTCTCTCATTGGTTCTCCCTATTCCTGTTCATTTTCCACAGAAATTGCAAACTGGGCCAAACAGGAGGTTAAAGGCACTGACTCTCCAAGTGGGGAGAGTGTTAGTAAAGCGTCTGGAATGTTGCACCCGAGTACCAGGGGACGTAAACTGAGACACATTTGAACACGTTTTCCGATCACACGGTGGATCATACTCTGGGTTCCACATGCATGTTTTAGCTGAAGGAAGAATCCCTTAAACCTGGAGAGTTGAGACCCATGGAATGGGTACCATGCAATATGACTTCAAAGGGTCTGCATTTGCTCACCGAACCTCACCAATCCTATCACTGCTGCGTTTATGCCGCTGTACACACGCTTGATTCTCTTTCGGAGACATATAAATCCATAGTTTTTAAGATTCTTACTAGTCAGGTATATTGTTAGGCGTTTAATATGGGGTGTTGAGTCCACTTCGTTGAGCAAGGAGTAGCACTTGTCTATTATATATTTGGCTTATGGAACGGTATCTGTGCTAATTTCAATCTCTTGTTGTATGCAGCACCCCAACTCACCTTTCCCCTTAAGCAAGCATAAATTGGTTTTCTACATTTCACACTCTGTTCTGTTTAGTAATTTAGTTCCTGTGTAACCAAGTTTACATCCGTGTAGTAGTGATATCTTATGATGTTTCTTTTTCTGTGTGACTTATTTTTTATTTTTTTATTTTTTTATTTATTTTTTTTTTTGCGGTACGTGGGCCTCTCACTGTTGTGGTCTTTCCCATTTCAGAGCACAGGCTCCGGACGCGCAGGCTCAGCGGCCATGGCTCACAGGCCCAGCCACTCCGCGGCATGTGGGATCTTCCCGGATCGGGGCACGAACCCATGTACTCTGCATCGGCAGGCGGACTCTCAACCACTGCGCCACCAGGTAAGCCCTGTGTGACTTATTTCACTTAGAATCATCGTACCTGAATCCACTCATTATGCTGCTACAGGCCTGATGACATAGATTTCATTGCTGAGTGATATTGCATTTTCCTTAATACCACAACTTCTTTATCCATTTTTCGCTTTCTGTGATATTGAACTTGTACCGTAAACGAGGTTCTTGTAAACAGAGCCGTCCCAAACTTGGGGTGGCTGTGTCTTTTTGATTTTAATTTCCCTAAGCTATAGGACCATAAGTGGAAGTGCCCTAGGCTCTGTTGCTTTGTTTTTTGGATGTTTCAGGAAACACCATACACTTCGCCAGAGTGGCTGCTGGCAATTTACATGCCGCCCATCAGCATAACAAGGCTCCCAGTTCTCCATGGCCTGTCCTGCCTTTCTGGATTTTACACTTTTTTCAGATGGCCCTTTTGACCGGGGGGCAGTGAGACTTCATTGTAGTGCAGATTTCCTTTGCAAGCTTGCTTGGTTGGCCAAAAAGGGCGTATGCGTTTTTTCCTGAATATATTCAGGAAAAAACGCATACGCCCTTTTTGGCCAAGTGCATCATTGTGGACGTTCTGCCTCTTTTCCTATGCTTTACATGCAATTCCCGTCTACCTCCTGAAATCTGTTTCCTGCAATTCTGCCCCGCTTTCAAGTCCTCTTGGCTGCCTTACTTCAATATATTTTTGGAAGATAGCTGTCATTTATAACTCTGAAGGTTTGTGAATTACAGTGCCCCTGAGCTTTCTTCAACTCGCTTTCTTTTGAGCTGGCCGCAACACCGCAGGATTGCTTCAGGCCCTAGTTTGTTTCCGGCACGGCATGTTGAGCCTTTGGTTAATTCCTCTTCCTGGTGGGAAATGAGAGTTAAATTTGCCCGTCCAGACACCTCCAGCTAGTCTCTCATTGGTTCTCCCTATTCCTGTTCATTTTCCACAGAAATTGCAAACTGGGCCAAACAGGAGGTAAAAGGCACTGACTCTCCAAGTGGGGAGAGTGTTAGTAAAGCATCTGGAATATTGCACCCGAGTTCTATGGGACGAAAACTGAGACACATTTGAACACGTTTCCCGATCACACGGTGGATCATACTCTGGATTCCACGTGCATGTTTTAGCTGAAGGAAGAATCCCTTAAACCTGGAGAGTTGAGTCCCATGGAATGGGTACCGTGCAATATGACTTCAACGGGTCTGCTTTGCTCACCGAACTTCACCAATCCTATCACTGCTGCGTTTATGCCACCGTACACACGCTTGATTCTCTTTCGGAGACATATAAATCGGTAGGTTTTATATTCTTACTAGTCAGGTATATTCTTAGGCGTTTATATGGGGTGTTGAGTCCACTTCGTTCAGCAAGGAGTAGCTCTTGTCTATTGCTTATTTGGCTTATGGAACGGTATCTGTGCTAATTTCAATCTCTGGTTTCATGCAGCACCCCAACTCACCTTTCCCCTTAAGCAAGCATAAGTTGGTTTTCTACATTTGAGACCCTGTTCTGTTTTGTAATTCAGTTCCTGTGTAGCCAAGTTTACATTCCGTGTAGTAGTGATATCTTATGATGTTTCTTTTTCTGTGTGACTTATTTCACTTAGACTCATCATACCTGCATCCACTCATTATGCTGCGATGGGCCTGATGACATAGATTTCATTGCTGAGTGATATTGCATTGTACGTAAGTACCACAACTTCTTTATCCATTTTTTGCTTTCTGTGATATTGAACTTGTACCGTAAACGAGGTTCTTGTAAACAGAGCCGTCCCAAACTTTGGGGTGGCTGTGTCTTTTTGATTTTAATTTCCCTAAGCTATAGGACCATAAGTGGAAGTGCCCTAGGCTCTGTTGCTTTGTTTTTTAGATGTTTCAGGAAACACCATACACTTCTCCAGAGTGGCTGTTGGCAATTTACATCCCGCCCACCAGCATAACAAGGCTCCCAGTTCTCCATGGCCTGTCCTGCCTTTCTGGATTTTACACTTTTTTCAGATGGCCCTTTTGACCGGGGGGCAGTGAGACTTCATTGTAGTGCAGATTTCCTTTGCAAGCTTGCTTGGTTGGCCAAAAAGGGCGTATGCGTTTTTTCCTGAATATATTCAGGAAAAAATGCATACGCCCTTTTTGGCCAAGTGCATCATTGTGGACGTTCTGCCTCTTTTCCTATGATTTACATGCAATTCCCGTCTACCTCCTGTTATCGGTTTCCTGCAATTCTGCCCCGCTTTCAAGTCCTCTTGGCAGCCTTACTTCAATATATTTTTGGAAGATACCTGTCATTTATAACTCTGCATGTTTGTGAATTACAGTGCCCCTGAGCTCCTTTCTTCAACTCGCTTTCTTGTGAGCTGGCCGCAACACCGCAGGATTGCTTCAGGCCCTAGTGTGGTTCCGGCACGGCACGCTGAGCCTTTGGTTAATTCCTCTTCCTGGTGGGAAATGAGAGTTAAATTTGCCCGTCCACACACCTCCAGCTAGTCTCTCATTGGTTCTCCCTATTCCTGTACAGTTTCCGCAGAAATTGCAAACTGGGCCAAACAGGAGTTTAAAGACACTGACTCTCCAAGTGGGGAGAGTGTTAGTAAAGCGTCTTGAATGTTGCACCCGAGTACCAGGGGACGAAAACTGAGACACATTTGAACACGTTTCCTGATCACACGGTGGATCATACTCTGTGTTCCACATGCATGTTTTAGCTGAAGGAAGAATCCCTTAAACTTGGAGAGTTGAGACCCATGGAATGGGTACCATGCAATATGACTTCAAAGGGTCTGCATTTGCTCACCGAACCTCACCAATCCTATCACTGCTGCGTTTATGCCGCTGTACACACGCTTGATTCACTTTTGGAGACATATACATCCGTAGGTTTTAAGATTATTTCTAGTCAGGTATATTTTTAGGCGTTTAATATGGGGTGTTGAGTCCACTTCGTTCAGCAAGGAGTAGCTCTTGTCTATTGCATATTTGGCTTATGGAACGGTATCTGTGCTAATTTCAATCTCTGGTTTCATGCAGCACCCCAACTCACCTTTCCCCTTAAGCAAGCATAAGTTGGTTTTCTACATTTGAGACCCTGTTCTGTTTTGTAATTCAGTTCCTGTGTAGCCAAGTTTACCTTCCGTGTAGTAGTGATATCTTATGATGTTTCTTTTTCTGTGTGACTTATTTCACTTAGAATCATCATACCTGAATCCACTCATTATGCTGCTACGGGCCTGATGACATAGATTTCATTGCTGAGTGATATTGCATTGTACGTAAGTACCACAACTTCTTTATCCATTTTTCGCTTTCTGTGATATTGAACTTGTACCATAAACGAGGTTCTTGTAAACAGAGCCGTCCCAAACTTTGGGGTGGCTGTGTCTTTTTGATTTTAATTTCCCTAAGCTATAGGACCATAAGTGTAAGTGCCCTAGGCTCTGTTGCTTTGTTTTTTAGATGTTTCAGGAAACACCATACACTTCTCCAGAGTGGCTGTTGGCAATTTACATCCCGCCCATCAGCATAACAAGGCTCCCAGTTCTCCATGGCCTGTTCTGCCTTTCTGGATTTTACACATTTTTCAGATGGCCCTTTTGACTGGGCTGCAGTGAGACTTCATTGTAGTGTTGATTATCTTTGCAAGCTTGCTTGGTTGGCCAAAAAGTGCGTATGCGTTTTTTCCTGAATATATTCAGGAAAGAACACATACGCCCTTTTTGGCCAAGTGCATCATTGTGGACGTTCTGCCTCTTTTCCTATGCTTTACATGCAATTCCCGTCTACCTCCTGAAATCGGTTTCCTGCAATTCTGCCCCGCTTTCAAGTCCTCTTGGCAGCCTTACTTCAATATATTTTTGGACAATAGCTGTCATTTATAACTCTGCAGGTTTGTGAATTACAGTGCCCCTGAGCTCCTTTCTTCAACTCGCTTTCTTGTGAGCTGGCCGCAACACCGCAGGATTGCTTCAGGCCCTAGTTTGTTTCCCAGCACGGCATGCTGAGCCTTTGGTTAATTCCTCTTCCTGGTGGGAAATGAGAGTTAAATTTGCCCGTCCAGACAGCTCCAGCTAGTCTCTCATTGGTTCTCCCTATTCCTGTTCATTTTCCACAGAAATTGCAAACTGGGCCAAACAGGAGGTTAAAGGCACTGACTCTCCAAGTGGGCAGAGTGTTAGTAAAGCGTCTGGAATGTTGCACCCGAGTACCAGGGGACGTAAACTGAGACACATTTGAACACGTTTTCCGATCACACGGTGGATCATACTCTGGGTTCCACATGCATGTTTTAGCTGAAGGAAGAATCCCTTAAACCTGGAGAGTTGAGACCCATGGAATGGGTACCATGCAATATGACTTCAAAGGGTCTGCATTTGCTCACCGAACCTCACCAATCCTATCACTGCTGCGTTTATGCCGCTGTACACACGCTTGATTCTCTTTCGGAGACATATAAATCCATAGTTTTTAAGATTCTTACTAGTCAGGTATATTGTTAGGCGTTTAATATGGGGTGTTGAGTCCACTTCGTTGAGCAAGGAGTAGCACTTGTCTATTATATATTTGGCTTATGGAACGGTATCTGTGCTAATTTCAATCTCTTGTTGTATGCAGCACCCCAACTCACCTTTCCCCTTAAGCAAGCATAAATTGGTTTTCTACATTTCACACTCTGTTCTGTTTAGTAATTTAGTTCCTGTGTAACCAAGTTTACATCCGTGTAGTAGTGATATCTTATGATGTTTCTTTTTCTGTGTGACTTATTTTTTATTTTTTTATTTTTTTATTTATTTATTTTTTTTTTTTTTTGCGGTACGTGGGCCTCTCACTGTTGTGGTCTTTCCCATTGCAGAGCACAGGCTCCGGACGCGCAGGCTCAGCGGCCATGGCTCACAGGCCCAGCCACTCCGCGGCATGTGGGATCTTCCCGGATCGGGGCACGAACCCATGTACTCTGCATCGGCAGGCGGACTCTCAACCACTGCGCCACCAGGTAAGCCCTGTGTGACTTATTTCACTTAGAATCATCGTACCTGAATCCACTCATTATGCTGCTACAGGCCTGATGACATAGATTTCATTGCTGAGTGATATTGCATTGTACGTAAGTACCACAACTTCTTTATCCATTTTTCGCTTTCTGTGATATTGAACTTGTACCGTAAACGAGGTTCTTGTAAACAGAGCCGTCCCAAACTTGGGGTGGCTGTGTCTTTTTGATTTTAATTTCCCTAAGCTATAGGACCATAAGTGGAAGTGCCCTAGGCTCTGTTGCTTTGTTTTTTGGATGTTTCAGGAAACACCATACACTTCGCCAGAGTGGCTGCTGGTAATTTACATGCCGCCCATCAGCATAACAAGGCTCCCAGTTCTCCATGGCCTGTCCTGCCTTTCTGGATTTTACACTTTTTTCAGATGGCCCTTTTGACCGGGGGGCAGTGAGACTTCATTGTAGTGCAGATTTCCTTTTCAAGCTTGCTTGGTTGGCCAAAAAGGGCGTATGCGTCTTTTCCTGATTCAGGAAAAAACGCATACGCCCTTTTTGGCCAAGTGCATCATTGTGGACGTTCTGCCTCTTTTCCTATGCTTTACATGCAATTCCAGTCTACCTCCTGAAATCGGTTTCCTGCAATTCTGTCCCGCTTTCAACTCCTCTTGGCTGCCTTACTTCAATATATTTTTGGAAGATAGCTGTCATTTATAACTCTGCAGGTTTGTGAATTACAGTGCCCCTGAGCTTTCTTCAACTCGCTTTCTTTTGAGCTGGCTGCAACACCGCAGGATTGCTTCAGGCCCTAGTTTGTTTCCGGCACGGCATGTTGAGCCTTTGGTTAATTCCTCTTCCTGGTGGGAAATGAGAGTTAAATTTGCCCGTCCAGACACCTCCAGCTAGTCTCTCATTGGTTCTCCCTATTCCTGTTCATTTTCCACAGAAATTGCAAACTGGGCCAAACAGGAGGTAAAAGGCACTGACTCTCCAAGTGGGGAGAGTGTTAGTAAAGCATCTGGAATATTGCACCCGAGTTCTACGGGACGAAAACTGAGACACATTTGAACACGTTTCCCGATCACACGGTGGATCATACTCTGGATTCCACATGCATGTTTTAGCTGAAGGAAGAATCCCTTAAACCTGGAGAGTTGAGTCCCATGGAATGGGTAAAGTGCAATATGACTTCAACAGGTCTGCATTTGCTCACCGAACTTCACCAATCCTACCACTGCTGCGTTTATGCCACCGTACACACGCTTGATTCTCTTTCGGAGACATATAAATCGGTAGGTTTTAATATTCTTACTAGTCAGGTATATTCTTAGGCGTTTATATGGGGTGTTGAGTCCACTTCGTTCAGCAAGGAGTAGCTCTTGTCTATTGCTTATTTGGCTTATGGAACGGTATCTGTGCTAATTTCAATCTCTGGTTTCATGCAGCACCCCAACTCACCTTTCCCCTTAAGCAAGCATAAGTTGGTTTTCTACATTTGAGACCCTGTTCTGTTTTGTAATTCAGTTCCTGTGTAGCCAAGTTTACATTCCGTGTAGTAGTGATATCTTATGATGTTTCTTTTTCTGTGTGACTTATTTCACTTAGACTCATCATACCTGCATCCACTCATTATGCTGCTATGGGCCTGATGACATAGATTTCATTGCTGAGTGATATTGCATTGTACGTAAGTACCACAACTTCTTTATCCATTTTTTGCTTTCTGTGATATTGAACTTGTACCGTAAACGAGGTTCTTGTAAACAGAGCCGTCCCAAACTTTGGGGTGGCTGTGTCTTTTTGATTTTAATTTCCCTAAGCTATAGGACCATAAGTGGAAGTGCCCTAGGCTCTGTTGCTTTGTTTTTTGGATGTTTCAGGAAACACCATACACTTCTCCAGAGTGGCTGTTGGCAATTTACATCCCGCCCACCAGCATAACAAGGCTCCCAGTTCTCCATGGCCTGTCCTGCCTTTCTGGATTTTACACTTTTTTCAGATGGCCCTTTTGACCGGGGGGCAGTGAGACTTCATTGTAGTGCAGATTTCCTTTGCAAGCTTGCTTGGTTGGCCAAAAAGGGCGTATGCGTTTTTTCCTGAATATATTCAGGAAAAAATGCATACGCCCTTTTTGGCCAAGTGCATCATTGTGGACGTTCTGCCTCTTTTCCTATGCTTTACATGCAATTCCCGTCTACCTCCTGTTATCGGTTTCCTGCAATTCTGCCCCGCTTTCAAGTCCTCTTGGCAGCCTTACTTCAATATATTTTTGGACGATAGCTGTCATTTATAACTCTGCATGTTTGTGAATTACAGTGCCCCTGAGCTCCTTTCTTCAACTCGCTTTCTTGTGAGCTGGCCGCAACACCGCAGGATTGCTTCAGGCCCTAGTGTGGTTCCAGCACGGCACGCTGAGCCTTTGGTTAATTCCTCTTCCTGGTGGGAAATGAGAGTTAAATTTGCCCGTCCACACACCTCCAGCTAGTCTCTCATTGGTTCTCCCTATTCCTGTACAGTTTCCGCAGAAATTGCAAACTGGGCCAAACAGGAGTTTAAAGACACTGACTCTCCAAGTGGGGAGAGTGTTAGTAAAGCGTCTTGAATGTTGCACCCGAGTACCAGGGGACGAAAACTGAGACACATTTGAACACGTTTCCTGATCACACGGTGGATCATACTCTGTGTTCCACATGCATGTTTTAGCTGAAGGAAGAATCCCTTAAACTTGGAGAGTTGAGACCCATGGAATGGGTACCATGCAATATGACTCCAAAGGGTCTGCATTTGCTCACCGAACCTCACCAATCCTATCACTGCTGCGTTTATGCCGCTGTACACACGCTTGATTCACTTTTGGAGACATATACATCCGTAGGTTTTAAGATTATTTCTAGTCAGGTATATTCTTAGGCGTTTAATATGGGGTGTTGAGTCCACTTCGTTCAGCAAGGAGTAGCTCTTGTCTATTGCATATTTGGCTTATGGAACGGTATCTGTGCTAATTTCAATCTCTGGTTTCATGCAGCACCCCAACTCACCTTTCCCCTTAAGCAAGCATAAGTTGGTTTTCTACATTTGAGACCCTGTTCTGTTTTGTAATTCAGTTCCTGTGTAGCCAAGTTTACCTTCCGTGTAGTAGTGATATCTTATGATGTTTCTTTTTCTGTGTGACTTATTTCACTTAGAATCATCATACCTGAATCCACTCATTATGCTGCTACGGGCCTGATGACATAGATTTCATTGCTGAGTGATATTGCATTGTACGTAAGTACCACAACTTCTTTATCCATTTTTCGCTTTCTGTGATATTGAACTTGTACCATAAACGAGGTTCTTGTAAACAGAGCCGTCCCAAACTTTGGGGTGGCTGTGTCTTTTTGATTTTAATTTCCCTAAGCTATAGGACCATAAGTGGAAGTGCCCTAGGCTCTGTTGCTTTGTTTTTTAGATGTTTCAGGAAACACCATACACTTCTCCAGAGTGGCTGTTGGCAATTTACATCCCGCCCATCAGCATAACAAGGCTCCCAGTTCTCCATGGCCTGTCCTGCCTTTCTGGATTTTACACATTTTTCAGATGGCCCTTTTGACTGGGCTGCAGTGAGACTTCATTGTAGTGTTGATTATCTTTGCAAGCTTGCTTGGTTGGCCAAAAAGTGCGTATGCGTTTTTTCCTGAATATATTCAGGAAAGAACACATACGCCCTTTTTGGCCAAGTGCATCATTGTGGACGTTCTGCCTCTTTTCCTATGCTTTACATGCAATTCCCGTCTACCTCCTGAAATCGGTTTCCTGCAATTCTGCCCCGCTTTCAAGTCCTCTTGGCAGCCTTACTTCAATATATTTTTGGACGATAGCTGTCATTTATAACTCTGCAGGTTTGTGAATTACAGTGCCCCTGAGCTCCTTTCTTCAACTCGCTTTCTTGTGAGCTGGCCGCAACACCGCAGGATTGCTTCAGGCCCTAGTGTGGTTCCGGCACGGCATGCTGAGCCTTTGGTTAATTCCTCTTTCTGGTCGGAAATGAGAGTTAAATTTGCCCGTCCAGACACCTCCAGCTAGTTTCTCATTGGTTCTCCCTATTCCTGTACATTTTCCGCAGAAATTGCAAACTGGGCCATACAGGAGGTTAAAGGCACTGACTCTCCAAGTGGGGTGAGTGTTAGTAAAGCGTCTGGAGTGTTGCACCCGAGTACCAGGGGACGAAAACTGAGACACATTTGAACACGTTTCCTGATCATACGGTGGATCATACTCTGTGTTCCACATGCATGTTTTAGCTGAAGGAAGAATCCCTTAAACTTGGAGAGTTGAGACCCATGGAATGGGTACCATGCAATATGACTTCAAAGGGTCTGCATTTGCTCACCGAACCTCACCAATCCTATCACTGCTGCGTTTATGCCGCTGTACACACGCTTGATTCACTTTTGGAGACATATACATCCGTAGGTTTTAAGATTATTTCTAGTCAGGTATATTCTTAGGCGTTTAATATGGGGTGTTGAGTCCACTTCGTTCAGCAAGGAGTAGCTCTTGTCTATTGCATATTTGGCTTATGGAACGGTATCTGTGCTAATTTCAATCTCTGGTTTCATGCAGCACCCCAACTCACCTTTCCCCTTAAGCAAGCATAAGTTGGTTTTCTACATTTGAGACCCTGTTCTGTTTTGTAATTCAGTTCCTGTGTAGCCAAGTTTACCTTCCGTGTAGTAGTGATATCTTATGATGTTTCTTTTTCTGTGTGACTTATTTCACTTAGAATCATCGTACCTGAATCCACTCATTATGCTGCTACGGGCCTGATGACATAGATTTCATTGCTGAGTGATATTGCATTGTACGTAAGTACCACAACTTCTTTATCCATTTTTCGCTTTCTGTGATATTGAACTTGTACCATAAACGAGGTTCTTGTAAACAGAGCCGTCCCAAACTTTGGGGTGGCTGTGTCTTTTTGATTTTAATTTCCCTAAGCTATAGGACCATAAGTGTAAGTGCCCTAGGCTCTGTTGCTTTGTTTTTTAGATGTTTCAGGAAACACCATACACTTCTCCAGAGTGGCTGTTGGCAATTTACATCCCGCCCATCAGCATAACAAGGCTCCCAGTTCTCCATGGCCTGTTCTGCCTTTCTGGATTTTACACATTTTTCAGATGGCCCTTTTGACTGGGCTGCAGTGAGACTTCATTGTAGTGTTGATTATCTTTGCAAGCTTGCTTGGTTGGCCAAAAAGTGCGTATGCGTTTTTTCCTGAATATATTCAGGAAAGAACACATACGCCCTTTTTGGCCAAGTGCATCATTGTGGACGTTCTGCCTCTTTTCCTATGCTTTACATGCAATTCCCGTCTACCTCCTGAAATCGGTTTCCTGCAATTCTGCCCCGCTTTCAAGTCCTCTTGGCAGCCTTACTTCAATATATTTTTGGACAATAGCTGTCATTTATAACTCTGCAGGTTTGTGAATTACAGTGCCCCTGAGCTCCTTTCTTCAACTCGCTTTCTTGTGAGCTGGCCGCAACACCGCAGGATTGCTTCAGGCCCTAGTTTGTTTCCCAGCACGGCATGCTGAGCCTTTGGTTAATTCCTCTTCCTGGTGGGAAATGAGAGTTAAATTTGCCCGTCCAGACAGCTCCAGCTAGTCTCTCATTGGTTCTCCCTATTCCTGTTCATTTTCCACAGAAATTGCAAACTGGGCCAAACAGGAGGTTAAAGGCACTGACTCTCCAAGTGGGCAGAGTGTTAGTAAAGCGTCTGGAATGTTGCACCCGAGTACCAGGGGACGTAAACTGAGACACATTTGAACACGTTTTCCGATCACACGGTGGATCATACTCTGGGTTCCACATGCATGTTTTAGCTGAAGGAAGAATCCCTTAAACCTGGAGAGTTGAGACCCATGGAATGGGTACCATGCAATATGACTTCAAAGGGTCTGCATTTGCTCACCGAACCTCACCAATCCTATCACTGCTGCGTTTATGCCGCTGTACACACGCTTGATTCTCTTTCGGAGACATATAAATCCATAGTTTTTAAGATTCTTACTAGTCAGGTATATTGTTAGGCGTTTAATATGGGGTGTTGAGTCCACTTCGTTGAGCAAGGAGTAGCACTTGTCTATTATATATTTGGCTTATGGAACGGTATCTGTGCTAATTTCAATCTCTTGTTGTATGCAGCACCCCAACTCACCTTTCCCCTTAAGCAAGCATAAATTGGTTTTCTACATTTCACACTCTGTTCTGTTTAGTAATTTAGTTCCTGTGTAACCAAGTTTACATCCGTGTAGTAGTGATATCTTATGATGTTTCTTTTTCTGTGTGACTTACTTTTTATTTTTTTATTTTTTTATTTATTTATTTATTTTTTTTTTTGCGGTACGTGGGCCTCTCACTGTTGTGGTCTTTCCCATTGCAGAGCACAGGCTCCGGACGCGCAGGCTCAGCGGCCATGGCTCACAGGCCCAGCCACTCCGCGGCATGTGGGATCTTCCCGGATCGGGGCACGAACCCATGTACTCTGCATCGGCAGGCGGACTCTCAACCACTGCGCCACCAGGTAAGCCCTGTGTGACTTATTTCACTTAGAATCATCGTACCTGAATCCACTCATTATGCTGCTACAGGCCTGATGACATAGATTTCATTGCTGAGTGATATTGCATTGTACGTAAGTACCACAACTTCTTTATCCATTTTTCGCTTTCTGTGATATTGAACTTGTACCGTAAACGAGGTTCTTGTAAACAGAGCCGTCCCAAACTTGGGGTGGCTGTGTCTTTTTGATTTTAATTTCCCTAAGCTATAGGACCATAAGTGGAAGTGCCCTAGGCTCTGTTGCTTTGTTTTTTGGATGTTTCAGGAAACACCATACACTTCGCCAGAGTGGCTGCTGGCAATTTACATGCCGCCCATCAGCATAACAAGGCTCCCAGTTCTCCATGGCCTGTCCTGCCTTTCTGGATTTTACACTTTTTTCAGATGGCCCTTTTGACCGGGGGGCAGTGAGACTTCATTGTAGTGCAGATTTCCTTTTCAAGCTTGCTTGGTTGGCCAAAAAGGGCGTATGCGTCTTTTCCTGATTCAGGAAAAAACGCATACGCCCTTTTTGGCCAAGTGCATCATTGTGGACGTTCTGCCTCTTTTCCTATGCTTTACATGCAATTCCAGTCTACCTCCTGAAATCGGTTTCCTGCAATTCTGTCCCGCTTTCAACTCCTCTTGGCTGCCTTACTTCAATATATTTTTGGAAGATAGCTGTCATTTATAACTCTGCAGGTTTGTGAATTACAGTGCCCCTGAGCTTTCTTCAACTCGCTTTCTTTTGAGCTGGCCGCAACACCGCAGGATTGCTTCAGGCCCTAGTTTGTTTCCGGCACGGCATGTTGAGCCTTTGGTTAATTCCTCTTCCTGGTGGGAAATGAGAGTTAAATTTGCCCGTCCAGACACCTCCAGCTAGTCTCTCATTGGTTCTCCCTATTCCTGTTCATTTTCCACAGAAATTGCAAACTGGGCCAAACAGGAGGTAAAAGGCACTGACTCTCCAAGTGGGGAGAGTGTTAGTAAAGCATCTGGAATATTGCACCCGAGTTCTACGGGACGAAAACTGAGACACATTTGAACACGTTTCCCGATCACACGGTGGATCATACTCTGGATTCCACATGCATGTTTTAGCTGAAGGAAGAATCCCTTAAACCTGGAGAGTTGAGTCCCATGGAATGGGTAAAGTGCAATATGACTTCAACGGGTCTGCATTTGCTCACCGAACTTCACCAATCCTACCACTGCTGCGTTTATGCCACCGTACACACGCTTGATTCTCTTTCGGAGACATATAAATCGGTAGGTTTTAATATTCTTACTAGTCAGGTATATTCTTGGCGTTTATATGGGGTGTTGAGTCCACTTCGTTCAGCAAGGAGTAGCTCTTGTCTATTGCTTATTTGGCTTATGGAACGGTATCTGTGCTAATTTCAATCTCTGGCTTCATGCAGCACCCCAACTCACCTTTCCCCTTAAGCAAGCATAAGTTGGTTTTCTACATTTGAGACCCTGTTCTGTTTTGTAATTCAGTTCCTGTGTAGCCAAGTTTACATTCCGTGTAGTAGTGATATCTTATGATGTTTCTTTTTCTGTGTGACTTATTTCACTTAGACTCATCATACCTGCATCCACTCATTATGCTGCTATGGGCCTGATGACATAGATTTCATTGCTGAGTGATATTGCATTGTACGTAAGTACCACAACTTCTTTATCCATTTTTTGCTTTCTGTGATATTGAACTTGTACCGTAAACGAGGTTCTTGTAAACAGAGCCGTCCCAAACTTTGGGGTGGCTGTGTCTTTTTGATTTTAATTTCCCTAAGCTATAGGACCATAAGTGGAAGTGCCCTAGGCTCTGTTGCTTTGTTTTTTGGATGTTTCAGGAAACACCATACACTTCTCCAGAGTGGCTGTTGGCAATTTACATCCCGCCCACCAGCATAACAAGGCTCCCAGTTCTCCATGGCCTGTCCTGCCTTTCTGGATTTTACACTTTTTTCAGATGGCCCTTTTGACCGGGGGGCAGTGAGACTTCATTGTAGTGCAGATTTCCTTTGCAAGCTTGCTTGGTTGGCCAAAAAGGGCGTATGCGTTTTTTCCTGAATATATTCAGGAAAAAATGCATACGCCCTTTTTGGCCAAGTGCATCATTGTGGACGTTCTGCCTCTTTTCCTATGCTTTACATGCAATTCCCGTCTACCTCCTGTTATCGGTTTCCTGCAATTCTGCCCCGCTTTCAAGTCCTCTTGGCAGCCTTACTTCAATATATTTTTGGACGATAGCTGTCATTTATAACTCTGCATGTTTGTGAATTACAGTGCCCCTGAGCTCCTTTCTTCAACTCGCTTTCTTGTGAGCTGGCCGCAACACCGCAGGATTGCTTCAGGCCCTAGTGTGGTTCCAGCACGGCACGCTGAGCCTTTGGTTAATTCCTCTTCCTGGTGGGAAATGAGAGTTAAATTTGCCCGTCCACACACCTCCAGCTAGTCTCTCATTGGTTCTCCCTATTCCTGTACAGTTTCCGCAGAAATTGCAAACTGGGCCAAACAGGAGTTTAAAGACACTGACTCTCCAAGTGGGGAGAGTGTTAGTAAAGCGTCTTGAATGTTGCACCCGAGTACCAGGGGACGAAAACTGAGACACATTTGAACACGTTTCCTGATCACACGGTGGATCATACTCTGTGTTCCACATGCATGTTTTAGCTGAAGGAAGAATCCCTTAAACTTGGAGAGTTGAGACCCATGGAATGGGTACCATGCAATATGACTTCAAAGGGTCTGCATTTGCTCACCGAACCTCACCAATCCTATCACTGCTGCGTTTATGCCGCTGTACACACGCTTGATTCACTTTTGGAGACATATACATCCGTAGGTTTTAAGATTATTTCTAGTCAGGTATATTCTTAGGCGTTTAATATGGGGTGTTGAGTCCACTTCGTTCAGCAAGGAGTAGCTCTTGTCTATTGCATATTTGGCTTATGGAACGGTATCTGTGCTAATTTCAATCTCTGGTTTCATGCAGCACCCCAACTCACCTTTCCCCTTAAGCAAGCATAAGTTGGTTTTCTACATTTGAGACCCTGTTCTGTTTTGTAATTCAGTTCCTGTGTAGCCAAGTTTACCTTCCGTGTAGTAGTGATATCTTATGATGTTTCTTTTTCTGTGTGACTTATTTCACTTAGAATCATCATACCTGAATCCACTCATTATGCTGCTACGGGCCTGATGACATAGATTTCATTGCTGAGTGATATTGCATTGTACGTAAGTACCAAAACTTCTTTATCCATTTTTCGCTTTCTGTGATATTGAACTTGTACCATAAACGAGGTTCTTGTAAACAGAGCCGTCCCAAACTTTGGGGTGGCTGTGTCTTTTTGATTTTAATTTCCCTAAGCTATAGGACCATAAGTGGAAGTGCCCTAGGCTCTGTTGCTTTGTTTTTTAGATGTTTCAGGAAACACCATACACTTCTCCAGAGTGGCTGTTGGCAATTTACATCCCGCCCATCAGCATAACAAGGCTCCCAGTTCTCCATGGCCTGTCCTGCCTTTCTGGATTTTACACATTTTTCAGATGGCCCTTTTGACTGGGCTGCAGTGAGACTTCATTGTAGTGTTGATTATCTTTGCAAGCTTGCTTGGTTGGCCAAAAAGTGCGTATGCGTTTTTTCCTGAATATATTCAGGAAAGAACACATACGCCCTTTTTGGCCAAGTGCATCATTGTGGACGTTCTGCCTCTTTTCCTATGCTTTACATGCAATTCCCGTCTACCTCCTGAAATCGGTTTCCTGCAATTCTGCCCCGCTTTCAAGTCCTCTTGGCAGCCTTACTTCAATATATTTTTGGACGATAGCTGTCATTTATAACTCTGCAGGTTTGTGAATTACAGTGCCCCTGAGCTCCTTTCTTCAACTCGCTTTCTTGTGAGCTGGCCGCAACACCGCAGGATTGCTTCAGGCCCTAGTGTGGTTCCGGCACGGCATGCTGAGCCTTTGGTTAATTCCTCTTTCTGGTCGGAAATGAGAGTTAAATTTGCCCGTCCAGACACCTCCAGCTAGTTTCTCATTGGTTCTCCCTATTCCTGTACATTTTCCGCAGAAATTGCAAACTGGGCCATACAGGAGGTTAAAGGCACTGACTCTCCAAGTGGGGTGAGTGTTAGTAAAGCGTCTGGAGTGTTGCACCCGAGTACCAGGGGACGAAAACTGAGACACATTTGAACACGTTTCCTGATCATACGGTGGATCATACTCTGTGTTCCACATGCATGTTTTAGCTGAAGGAAGAATCCCTTAAACTTGGAGAGTTGAGACCCATGGAATGGGTACCATGCAATATGACTTCAAAGGGTCTGCATTTGCTCACCGAACCTCACCAATCCTATCACTGCTGCGTTTATGCCGCTGTACACACGCTTGATTCACTTTTGGAGACATATACATCCGTAGGTTTTAAGATTATTTCTAGTCAGGTATATTCTTAGGCGTTTAATATGGGGTGTTGAGTCCACTTCGTTCAGCAAGGAGTAGCTCTTGTCTATTGCATATTTGGCTTATGGAACGGTATCTGTGCTAATTTCAATCTCTGGTTTCATGCAGCACCCCAACTCACCTTTCCCCTTAAGCAAGCATAAGTTGGTTTTCTACATTTGAGACCCTGTTCTGTTTTGTAATTCAGTTCCTGTGTAGCCAAGTTTACCTTCCGTGTAGTAGTGATATCTTATGATGTTTCTTTTTCTGTGTGACTTATTTCACTTAGAATCATCGTACCTGAATCCACTCATTATGCTGCGACGGGCCTGATGACATAGATTTCATTGCTGAGTGATATTGCATTGTACGTAAGTACCACAACTTCTTTATCCATTTTTCGCTTTCTGTGATATTGAACTTGTACCGTAAACGAGGTTCTTGTAAACAGAGCCGTCCCAAACTTTGGGGTGGCTGTGTCTTTTTTATTTTAATTTCCCTAAGCTATAGGACCATAAGTGGAAGTGCCCTAGGCTCTGTTGCTTTGTTTTTTAGATGTTTCAGGAAACACCATACACTTCTCCAGAGTGGCTGTTGGCAATTTACATCCCGCCCATCAGCATAACAAGGCTCTCAGTTCTCCATGGCCTGTCCTGCCTTTCTGGATTTTACACATTTTTCAGATGGCCCTTTTGACTGGGCTGCAGTGAGACTTCATTGTAGTGTTGATTATCTTTGCAAGCTTGCTTGGTTGGCCAAAAAGTGCGTATGCGTTTTTTCCTGAATATATTCAGGAAAGAACGCATACGCCCTTTTTGGCCAAGTGCATCATTGTGGACGTTCTGCCTCTTTTCCTATGCTTTACATGCAATTCCCGTCTACCTCCTGAAATCGGTTTCCTGCAATTCTGCCCCGCTTTCAAGTCCTCTTGGCAGCCTTACTTCAATATATTTTTGGACGATAGCTGTCATTTATAACTCTGCATGTTTGTGAATTACAGTGCCCCTGAGCTCCTTTCTTCAACTCGCTTTCTTGTGAGCTGGCCGCAACACCGCAGGATTGCTTCAGGCCCTAGTGTGGTTCCGGCACGGCATGCTGAGCCTTTGGTTAATTTCTCTTTCTGGTCGGAAATGAGAGTTAAATTTGCCCGTCCAGACACCTCCAGCTAGTTTCTCATTGGTTCTCCCTATTCCTGTACATTTTCCGCAGAAATTGCAAACTGGGCCATACAGGAGGTTAAAGGCACTGACTCTCCAAGTGGGGTGAGTGTTAGTAAAGCGTCTGGAGTGTTGCACCCGAGTACCAGGGGACGAAAACTGAGACACATTTGAACACGTTTCCTGATCATACGGTGGATCATACTCTGTGTTCCACATGCATGTTTTAGCTGAAGGAAGAATCCCTTAAACTTGGAGAGTTGAGACCCATGGAATGGGTACCATGCAATATGACTTCAAAGGGTCTGCATTTGCTCACCGAACCTCACCAATCCTATCACTGCTGCGTTTATGCCGCCGTTCACACGCTTGATTCTCTTTCGTAGACATATAAATCCGTAGGTTTTAATATTATTTCTAGTCAGGTATATTCTTAGGCGTTTAATATGGGGTGTTGAGTCCACTTCGTTCAGCAAGGAGTAGCTCTTGTCTATTGCATATTTGGCTTATGGAACGGTATCTGTGCTAATTTCAATCTCTGGTTTCATGCAGCACCCCAACTCACCTTTCCCCTTAAGCAAGCATAAGTTGGTGTTCTACATTTGAGACCCTGTTGTGTTTTGTAATTCAGTTCTTGTGTAGCCAAGTTTATATTCCGTGTAGTAGTGATATCTTATGATGTTTCTTTTACTGTGTGACTTATTTCACTTAGAATCATCGTACCTGAATCCACTCATTATGCTGCGACGCGCCTGATGACAAGATTTCATTGCTGAGTGATATTGCATTGTACGTAAGTACCACAACTTCTTTATCCATTTTTCGCTTTTGTGATATTGAACTTGTACCGTAAACAAGATTCTTGTAAACAGAGCCGTCCCAAACTTTGGGGTGGCTGTGTCTTTTTGATTTTAATATCCCTAAGCTATAGGACCATAAGTGGAAGTGCCCTAGGCTCTGTTGCTTTGTTTTTTAGATGTTTCAGGAAACAGCATACACTTCTCCAGAGTGGCTGTTGGCAATTTACATCCCGCCCATCAGCATAACAAGGCTCCCAATTCTCCATGTCCTGTCTTGCCTTTCTGGATTTTTCACTTTTTTCAGATGGCCCTTTTGACCAGGGGGCAGTGAGACTTCATTGTAGTGCAGATTTCCTTTGCAAGCTTGCTTGGTTGGCTAAAAAGGGCGTATGCGTTTTTTCCTGAATATATTCAGGAAAAAACGCATACGCCCTTTTTGGCCAAGTGCATCATTGTGGACATTCTGCCTCTTTTCCTATGCTTTACATGCAATTCCCGTCTACCTCCTGAAATCGGTTTCCTGCAATTCTGCCCCGCTTTCAAGTCCTCTTGGCAGCCTTACTTCAATATATTTTTGGACGATAGCTGTCATTTATAACTCTGCAGGTTTGTGAATTACAGTGCCCCTGAGCTCCTTTCTTCAACTCGCTTTCTTGTGAGCTAGCCGCTACACCGCAGGATTGCTTCAGGCCCTAGTGTGGTTCCGGCACGGCACGCTGAACCTTTGGTTAATTTCTCTTCCTGGTGGGAAATGAGAGTTAAATTTGCCCGTCCAGACACCTCCAGCTAGTCTCTCTTTCGTTCTCCCTATTCCTGTACATTTTTCGCAGAAATTGCAAACTGGGCCAAACAGGAGTTTAAAGGCACTGACTCTCCAAGTGGGGAGAGTGTTAGTAAAGCGTCTTGAATGTTGCACCGGAGTACCAGGGGACGAAAACTGAGACACATTTGAACACGTTTCCCGATCACACGGTGGATCATACTCTGGGTTCCACATGCATGTTTTAGCTGAAGGAAGAATCCCTTAAACCTGGAGAGTTGAGACCCATGGAATGGGTACCATGCAATATGACTTCAAAGGGTGTGCATTTGCTCACCGAACTTCACCAATCCTATCACTGCTGCGTTTATGCCACCGTACACATGCTTGATTCTCTTTCGGAGACATATAAATCCACAGGTTTTAAGATTCTTACTAGTCAGGTGTATTCTTAGGCGTTTAATATGGGGTGTTGAGTACACTTCGTTTAGCAAGGAGTAGCTCTTGTCTATTACATATTTGGCTTATGGCACGGTATCTGTGCTAATTTCAATCTCTGGTTTCATGCAGCACCCCAACTCACCTTTCCCCTTAAGCAAGCATAAGTTGGTTTTCTACATTTGAGACCCTGTTCTGTTTTGTAATTCAGTTCCTGTGTAGCCAAGTTTACATTCCGTGTAGTAGTGATATCTTATGATGTTTCTTTTTCTGTGTGACTTATTTCACTTAGAATCATCGTAGCTGAATCCACTCATTATGCTGCGACGGGCCTGATGACAAGATTTCATTGCTGAGTGATATTGCATTGTACGTAAGTACCACAACTTCTTTATCCATTTTTCGCTTTTGTGATATTGAACTTGTACTGTAAACAAGATTCTTGTAAACAGAGCCGTCCCAAACTTTGGGGTGGCTGTGTCTTTTTGATTTTAATTTCCCTAAGCTATAGGACCATAAGTGGAAGTGCCCTAGGCTCTGTTGCTTGTTTTTTAGATGTTTCAGGAAACACCATACACTTCTCCAGAGTGGCTGTTGGCAATTTACATCCCGCCCATCAGCATAACAAGGCTCCCAGTTCTCCATGGCCTGTCCTGCCTTTCTGGATTTTACACTTTTTTCAGATGGCCCTTTTGACCGGGGGGCAGTGAGACTTCATTGTAGTGCAGATTTCCTTTGAAAGCTTGCTTGGTTGGCCAAAAAGGGCGTATGCGTTTTTTCCTGAATATATTCAGGAAAAAACGCATACGCCCTTTTTGGCCAAGTGCATCATTGTGGACGTTCTGCCTCTTTTCCTATGCTTTACATGCAATTCCCGTCTACCTCCTGAAATCGGTTTCCTGCAATTCTGCCCCGCTTTCAAGTCCTCTTGGCAGCCTTACTTCAATATATTTTTGGACGATAGCTGTCATTTATAACTCTGCAGGTTTGTGAATTACAGTGCCCCTGAGCTCCTTTCTTCAACTCGCTTTCTTGTGAGCTGGCCGCAACACCGCAGGATTGCTTCAGGCCCTAGTGTAGTTCCGGCACGGCACGCTGAGCCTTTGGTTAATTCCTCTTCCTGGTGGGAAATGAGAGTTAAATTTGCCCGTCCACACACCTCCAGCTAGTCTCTCATTGGTTCTCCCTATTCCTGTACATTTTCTGCAGAAATTGCACACTGGGCCAAACAGGAGGTTAAAGGCACTGACTCTCCAAGTGGGGAGAGTGTTAGTAAAGCGTCTGGAGTTTGCACCCGAGTACCAGGGGACGAAAACTGAGACACATTTGAACACGTTTCCTGATCACACGGTGGATCATACACTGTGTTTCACATGCATGTTTCAGCTGAAGGAAGAATCCTTTAAACCTGGAGAGTTGAGACCCATGGAATGGGTACCATGCAATATGACTTCAAAGGGTCTGCATTTGCTCACCGAACCTCACCAATCCTATCACTGCTGCGTTTATGCCGTCGTACACACACTTGATTCTCTTTCGGAGACATATAAATCCGTAGGTTTTAAGATTATTTCTAGTCAGGTATATTCTTAGGCGTTTAATATGGGGTGTTGAGTCCACTGCGTTGAGCAAGGAGTAGCTTTTGTCTATTACATATTTGGCTTATGGAACGGTATCTGTGCTAATTTCAATCTCTGGTTTTATGCAGCACCCCAACTCACCTTTCCCCTTAAGCAAGCATAAGTTGGTTTTCTACATTTGAGACCCTGTTCTGTTTTGTAATTCAGTTCCTGTGTAGCCAAGTTTCCATTCCGTGTAGTAGTGATACCTTATGATGTTTCTTTTTCTGTGTGACTTATTTCACTTAGAATCATCGTACCTTAATCCACTCATTATGCTGCTACGGGCCTGATGACATAGATTTCATTGCTGAGTGATATTGCATTGTACGTAAGTACCACAACTTCTTTATCCATTTTTCGCTTTCTGTGATATTGAACTTGTACCGTAAACGAGGTTCTTGTAAACAGAGCCGTCCCAAACTTTGGGGTGGCTGTGTCTTTTTGATTTTAATTTCCCTAAGCTATAGGACCATAAGTGGAAGTGCCCTAGGCTCTGTTGCTTTGTTTTTTAGATGTTTCAGGAAACACCATACACTTCTCCAGAGTGGCTGTTGGCAATTTACATCCCACCCACCAGCATAACAAGGCTCCCAGTTCTCCATGGCCTGTCCTGCCTTTCTGGATTTTACACTTTTTTCAGATGGCCCTTTTGACCGGGGGGCAGTGAGACTTCATTGTAGTGCAGATTTCCTTTGCAAGCTTGCTTGGTTGGCCAAAAAGGGCGTATGCGTTTTTTCCTGAATATATTCAGGAAAAAACGCATACGCCCTTTTTGGCCAAGTGCATCATTGTGGACGTTCTGCCTCTATTCCTATGCTTTACATGCAATTCCCGTCTACCTCCTGAAATCGGTTTCCTGCAATTCTGCCCCGCTTTCAAGTCCTCTTGGCAGCCTTACTTCAATATATTTTTGGACGATAGCTGTCATTTATAACTCTGCAGGTTTGTGAATTACAGTGCCCCTGAGCTCCTTTCTTCAACTCGCTTTCTTGTGAGCTGGCCGCAACACCGTAGGATTGCTTCAGG